>NW_024757042.1:62500-121907 GCF_018991925.1 Homarus americanus
TGGTGACTTGTTAGCGTTAATGGTGACTTGTTAGCGTTAATGGTGACTTGTTAGCGTTAATGGTGACTTAGCGCTGATGGTACCTTGTCCGGGTGTATAATTAACAGTCCCGCCGCGTTGATATTTAACACCCTGCGTTGATGGCTGCCTGTAGGGTTGAGGAGGGGATCTGTGCCTTAGTGGTGGGTTGTTTGGGGTGGTAATAATAATAATAATAATGATGATAATAATAGTATTAATAATAATAATATTATTATAGTACAACTATTATACTACTACAAGTACTACTATTGCCCTTCCATTATAAGTGCGCCAGATAATACCAGTACTTACCATAACGCTCATCATACTCAATCACCTGTTAGTAATATCAATAAAGTTGTAACCCCTCCCTGAGCTCACCTGTAATAAGCCCAAAGTGAAACAATGGCGCCACCAGGTACAGTACATGGCTGTGTGATGAGATGCTCTGTGTTCTCCTCGTGTACTGGGATGGTGCTGTATTGATAAGGTGTGGGTGATGTTATGTTTGGTGGGGTAATGGGGTATGGCAGACTGTAATGGGGTATGGCAGACTGTAATAGAGTATGCAGATCTGTAATGGGGTATGGCAGTCTGTAATGGGGATATGGCAGACTGTAATGAGGTATGGCAGACTGTAATGGGGTATGGCAGACTGTAATGAGGTATGGCAGTCTGTAATAGGGTATGGCAGTCTGTAATAGGGTATGGCAGTTGTAATAGGGTATAGCAGACTGTAATGGGGTATGGCAGTCTGTAATAGGTATGGCAGACTGTAATAGGGGTATGGCAGTCTGTAAAGTATAGCAGTCTGTAATAAGTTATGGCAGACTGTAATAGAATTATGCAGACTGTAATAGGTATAGCAGAATCTGTAATAAGGTATGGCAGTCTGTAATAGGTATAGCGGCTTCTTTGGGGTATAGCAGTCTGTAATGAAAGTATGGCAGTCTGTAATAGGGTATGGCAGACTGTAATAGGGGTATGGCAGTCTGTAATGAGGTATGGAACTGTAATGGGGTATACCCAGACTGTAATGGGGTATAGCAGACTATGGGGTATGGCAGTCTGTAAAGGGTATGGCAGACTGTATTAAGTGTACAGACTGTAATAGGGTATAGCAGTCTGTAATGGGGTATGGCAGTCTGTAAAGGGTATGGCAGTCTATGGGGTATGGCAGTCTGTAATGGGGTATGAGACTGTAATGGGTATGGCAGTCTGTAATGGGGTATGGCAGGCTATATATGGGTATGGCAGACTGTAGTGGGTATGGCAGTCTGTAATGGGGTATGGCAGACTGTAATGGGGTATGGCAGACTGTAATGGGTATGACAGTCTGTAATGGGGTATTGAACTGTATATAGGGGTATGCAGACTGTAATTAGGTATAGCAGATGTAATGGGGTATGGCAGACTGTAATGGGGTATGGCAGACTGTAATGGGGTATGGCAGTCTGTAATAGGTGTAGCAGACTGTAATGGGGTATGGCAGTCTGTAAAGGGGTATGGCAGTCTGTAATGGGGTATGGCAGTCTGTAATGGGGTATGCAATTATTTTGAGCTATAGATATGGCAACTGTGACTCTAAAGACATACACTATCTCTTTAGCTTTGTAATGAAGTATAAAAACTTTGTAGCTCTGTAATGAATTA
This sequence comes from Homarus americanus, assembly GCF_018991925.1. Lineage (NCBI taxonomy): Eukaryota > Metazoa > Arthropoda > Malacostraca > Decapoda > Nephropidae > Homarus > Homarus americanus. Next base: position 64,175 of record NW_024757042.1, read on the forward strand.
ACTGTGTCATAAGGTGTTGATGGCTTCTGCTCTGTAAATAAGGTTGCTATGTCTTCAGCTCTGTAAATAAGGTGTTGCGATGTCTAGCTCTATAAATAAGGTGTTGCGATGTCTTCAGCTCTGTAAATAAGGTGTTGCTATGTCTTCAGCTCTATAAATAAGGTGTTGCGATGTACGGTGGTGTTATCGTGGCTTCACTGCTTGGTCTTGATAGAGTACAGCTAAATTACCTTCTCCTGTTACCTTGCTATGATGAAATGTTAATTGGGTGTGAGGCCAGGTGTGTACAGGTGATCTGATGGTATGTGCAGGTGATCTGATGGTGTGATCTGGTGGTGATGGTGGGATCTGTTGGGTGATGGTGGGATCTGTTGGGTGATGGTGGGTTGTTGGGTTATGGTGGGATTTGATGGGTGATGGTGGGATCTGTTGGGTGATGGTGGGATCTGTTGGGTGATGGTGGGATCTGATGGGTGATGGTGGGATCTGATGGGTGATGGTGGGATCTGATGGGTGATGGTGGGATCTGATGGTGATGGTGGGATCTGATGGTGATGGTGGGATCTGATGGTGTGATGGTGGGATCTGTTGGTGATGGTGGAATCTGTTGGGTGATGGTGGGATCTGATGGGTGATGGTGGGATCTGATGGGTGATGGTGGGATCTGATGGTGGTGGGGATCTGTTGGGTGATGGTGGGATCTGATGGTGTGATGGTGGGATCTGTTGGGTGATGGTGGAATCTGTTGGGTGATGGTGGGATCTGATGGGTGATGGGGGATCTGCTGGGTGATGGTGGGATCTGCTGGGTGATGGTGGAATCTGTTGGGTGATGGTGGGATCTGTGGGTGATGGTGGGATCTGCTGGGTGATGGTGGGATCTGCTGGGTGATGGTGGGATCTGCTGGGTGATGGTGGGATCTGCTGGGTGATGGTGGGATCTGTTGGGTGATGGTGGAATCTGTTGGGTGATGGTGGGATCTGCTGGGTGATGGTGGGATCTGCTGGGTGATGGTGGGATCTGTTGGGTGATGGTGGAATCTGTTGGGTGATGGTGGGATCTGATGGGTGATGGTGGGATCTGCTGGGTGATGGTGGGATCTGTTGGGTGATGGTGGGATCTGTTGGGTGATGGTGGGATCTGCTGGGTGATGGTGGGATCTGATGGGTGATGGTGGGATCTGCTGGGTGATGGTGGGATCTGCTGGGTGATGGTGGGATCTGGTGGGTGATGGTGGAATCTGTTGGGTGATGGTGGGATCTGATGGGTGATGGTGGGATCTGCTGGGTGATGGTGGGATCTGTTGGGTGATGGTGGGATCTGTTGGGTGATGGTGGAATCTGTTGGGTGATGGTGGGATCTGATGGGTGATGGTGGGATCTGCTGGGTGATGGTGGGATCTGCTGGGTGATGGTGGGATCTGTTGGGTGATGGTGGAATCTGTTGGGTGATGGTGGGATCTGATGGGTGATGGTGGGATCTGCTGGTGATGGTGGGATCTGTTGGGTGATGGTGGGATCTGTTGGGTGATGGTGGAATCTGTTGGGTGATGGTGGATCTGATGGGTGATGGTGGGATCTGCTGGGTGATGGTGGGATCTGTTGGGTGATGGTGGGATCTGTTGGGTGATGGTGGAATCTGTTGGGTGATGGTGGGATCTGATGGGTGATGGTGGAATCTGTTGGGTGATGGTGGGATCTGCTGGGTGATGGTGGGATCTGCTGGGTGATGGTGGGATCTGTTGGGTGATGGTGGAATCTGTTGGGTGATGGTGGGATCTGCTGGGTGATGGTGGGATCTGTTGGGTGATGGTGGAATCTGTTGGGTGATGGTGGGATCTGATGGGTGATGGTGGGATCTGCTGGGTGATGGTGGGATCTGCTGGGTGATGGTGGGATCTGGTGGATCTGGTGGGTGATGGTGGGATCTGGTGGGTGATGGTGGGATCTGTTGGGTGATGGTGTGAGCTTTCGCCTCCTCTTTCTCTTTCTCTTCCTTTTCCTCCTCCTCCTCCTCCTCCTCCCTCCTCCTCCTCCTCCTCCTCCTCCTTTTTCTCTTTCTCCTCCTCCTCCTCCTCCTCTTCCTCCTCCTCCTCCTCCTTTCCTTGTTCTCTTCTTCCCTTCTTCCCTCCTCCTCTTCCCTTCTACCTATCTGCTCCTGCTCCCCATCTTTATTTTCTATTCTTCCTCCTCCTCATTCCTTCTTTATTCTCCTCCTTCTCGTTCCCCCTATCTTTCCTCTTCTTCCTCCTCCGTATCCTCCTTTACTTATCCTCCTCCTCCTCTATCTTCCCGCTTCCATTCCCTCTCCTCCCCCCTTCATGCTTCACTCCCCGTTCCTCCTCCCCTCCATTCCTCTTTTCTCTCCCTCCTTTCCTCCTCCCCTCCCTCCCTCCCTTCTCTTCCTCCTCCATTTCCTCTTCCTCCTCCCTTCCTCTTCCTCCCCTTCCTCTTCCTCCTCCATTTCCTCTTTCTCCTCCCTTTCCTTCCTCCCCTTCCTCCTCCTCCTCCCCTTCCTCCTCCTTCCTCCTCCTCCTCCTCCTCCTCCTTTCCTCCTCCTTCCCATTCCTCCTCCTCCTCCTCCTCCCTCTTCCTCCTCCTCCTCCCCTCCTTCCCCCTTCCTCCTCTTCCTCCTCCTTCTGCTGGTATCAGAGTGCCAGGCAGGAGGGGCCAGCAAGTGACAGTGTAATCTTATCAGTCAATGAGGCCAGGAGGAACGTGCGCGTGGCCTCCTATCTCTACACTATTATACAGGAGGGAGGAGGGCAGGGAGGGAGGAGGGCAGGGAGGAGGAGGGGGGAGGGAGGAGGCAGGGAGGAGGAGGGCAGGGGGGAGGAGGCAGGGGGGGAGGAGATATTGAGGGGTGGGGAGGAGTAATGAGGAGGAGATGGGTGAAGTGGAAGGAGAGGAGATGGAGTGAGGAGGGAAGGAGGGGTAAGGTAGGGAGGGAGGGAGGGAATAGATGGAGGTGGGGAGGGAAAGGGAGAGGTTAAGTGAAAGACAAGAAATCAGAGAGAGAGGAGAGAGAGAGAGAGATTTAAACTATCACCACTCGTTATCTCTAAATATTACATTACCTCAATCAAAGAGTTACCTAAGACCTGAAATTATCAAGATAAAATATGTGATAAGCGATTTATCTCCGGATTAAGAACAAGAGATAGTTGATTCTCTCTCTTCTCTCTCTCTCTCTCTCTCTCTCTCTCTCAGCTTCGTAGATCAACAAGAACAAAAAATCAGGAGTAACCATGAGCACTTCCATCTCTCATTACACCTGGAAACAGACTGGGAGAGGGGGGGAGGAGGGGCGTGGAGGGGAGGGGGGCGGTGGTTTGTTAGATTAGGTTACGTTATTTAGGTTAAGTGAGATTAACCATGTTTGTTTTGATGATACCCTGTACCTGAGGTGAAGGGTACTGATGAAAATAACCATAGGTACTAACCCTCCCCTTCTGTGTGTGTGTGTGTGTGTGTGTGTGTGTGTGTGTGTGTTTTATCACAGGTAGAAGCTGGCAGAATACAGCACCTGTGAGAATGAGGTGGACAGGTAAATACAGGTGAATCAGTGTGTTTTATCAGAGATAGTGAGTGACAGATAATGCACCTCACACACACGTTAGTCTGCGTTGGGTTGGGCGTGAACTGTGTTGAACTGTGGTGATTGGTGAGGCTCTGTGATGAACTGTGGTGATTGGTGAGGCTCAGTGGTGAACTATGGCGATGAACTGTGGTGATTGATAAGTCTGTGATGAATTGTGGTGATTGATGAGGCTCTGTGATGAACTGTGATGATTTGTGAGGCTCTGTGATGAACTGTGGTGATTTGTGAGGTTCTGTGATGAACTGTGGGATTTAGAGGCTCTGTGATGAACTGTGGTGATTGGTGAGGCTCTGTGGTGATTGAATTGAATTGAATTGAAACAGTTTATTTAGCCAGAAAAACACAGATACAGAGGATAATAATAACAATATTAACATGGCTGAGCCAGTTGAGAACCTGAGCTCTCTTTAGGTACCTGATATATACTATACATTTATCTCAAGGAAGTATTATGTAACATTTAGTATCATCTGGAATAGTACAATAGCATGGTGGTAATAAGAAGATCTCATAATGTTACCACGGTTATCACTTCAATATTTATTTATTTTATTATTTATTATTTTTATTTTATATTTTTTATATTATAAGTATATAAGCATAAATTACAGTGGAATTGAAAAACATAAGTATATAGGGGAGCAGTACAACCTGGGTTGTACAGTAATAAGGTTGAACAAGAGGACAGGGCTGTCAGGATTATGTCTAGTTGGCAAATATATTTATTGCAATGATAATTTCTTATCTATCTACATGATAATTTCCGATAAAACGGTTTTGATGGCACAAAAGAGCAGGTAGGTAAATATAGTAGGTGTTACAAGAAATATTTAAAGGAAGGCGTAGTCTTTGCTCTGATGGGTGGGGGGGTGTTGTTCCACATCTTCACTCCATGATATTTTATGGAGGTCTGAGACTGAGAGGAGCTCATGGGGGCGGTCTTAGTAGCTCTGGGTGCCTTTTGTATCTCTGATTATTCCGGAACTGAAATAATTATTGGCAAGGTGATTGATAGATTTGTAAACAAAGAGGCACAGCAGTAGGTGTTAATATTCGAATTTTATTAATTTAAATTTTTCGTTTGTGTGATCTGTTTTTTTTCTTCAGGTAGGTCATTGTCTACAACTCTTTTTGTGCAGTAACCAGGGATTGTGTTTTTGAGGAGCCAGAGGGCCCCCATAGTGTGTGACAGTGTATCAGGTGTTGGTAAACAAGATCACGATAGATTTCTTTCATTGCTGTGAGAGTGGTGACTGTCGAGTGTGATACATGATACGTCACTGTTTATTGACTTTACTGTGAATGGCTTGTATGTGGTTTCTCCAGTTAAGTTTCTCATCAACAATAACTCCGAGGAATTTAGTATTTTGTTCGCGTTTGAGGACTGTATTACCATGGTACAGGGGTCCAAGTCTGGGGAGTTTAAGGTCAGTTTATTACGTATTACCCAGGTCCTGACTTGAGTCAATTCAGTGTTCATAGTTCTCATCAGAATGGAGGTCTGAGTTGCTGGCATAGAGTTTACTATCGTCTGCAAATAAGTTGTATTTATGAGGAGCTGGCGTGGACTATGTCGTTTATGTACACAAAAAAACAGTACTGACCGAGAAAGGAACCTGGGGGACGCCATACAAGATTGACGAGGAGTCAGATTGATGGTTATAAAAGCAGACACACTGCATCCTGTTGGACAGATATGAGGTAAACCAATTGTGGGACAGGCCCCTAACGCCGTAATGTTCAAGCTTTGATTGGTGAGACTATACCCCGCCTCTACTCTGCTATGCTTCTGGTAGTAATGGTAGTGTCAGCACAATAGCGGGTGGTGGGGTGGTGGTGGATGATGGTGGTAGTGGGGGTGGTGGTGTTGATGGTGTAGTGGGGGGTGGTGGTGGTGGTAGGGGAGTGGCGGTAGTGGGGTGGTGGTAGGAGATGTGGTAGTAGTGGTGGTGGTGGTAGTGGGGGGGGGGTGGCAGTATGGTCTAAGAGAGGATGTGTCTGGTTGTGGGCGACCTATTGTGTGTGACGGCTCAATTTACCGACTTCCTTTGAGGTAGAGAAATCATATGAGTGTTTCATTACTCGTGAGTCTGAGAATACGGCACGAGTTAGGACGAGTAATTTATTATACGAGAATAGGATTTGACTTACGATTTAATTCAATCCTCGTAAGTCTGAGAATACTAATAGATTTATCACCCTTGGCTAATCAGGTCTTACGAGGATTATTTTTTCTCCCGTATCTCTAATAATATAATTCGACTTACGACATTTTAGTTGGCCCAGCTATATGAGGTTTTATGAGACTTATAAACGATAATACATCTTAACTTACGACATTTTTCCTTAATCAGATTTTACGATGGTTATCTTTCCCACGTGTGTTTGAGAATTGATATGAGTTACGGCAGCTTACCTATTTGGTTCAGGGGAAAATAGAAAGATCTTACATGCATCAAGAAATAGGGCTGGGGAGGGAATAGGTAAGCAGTATTTTTACCTTTGTATGGAGAACTTTCCCAATTTAAATCGATTTGTCGTGGGATAAACTAACTGACCCGGGTTAAAGTGGATTCTGTCTAGGGAATAGTTAGGATGAAAGTTGGTAAATATTTTCACCAAGAAGACTGACACCATTTCGTTTCTGAATTGGGAGTTTTGTCAATTTGGAGTGTAAATAGGTGATGTATGTATGTATGTATGTATGTATGGATGTATGCATGTATGTATGTATGTATGTATAATAGTGAATTGAAAGAAGTAATTGGTGATGATATTTGTGGTTATGGAAATGAAGGGAATTCTATCATTTCTTTCATTGTGTGATGGAATATAGGCATGAAGTCATCTGGTGAATAAACACTTTTAGTTATTGAAAGAAGAAAAAAACTTGAAAACAGAACTCTTACATTTTGTGAATGAAGGGATTTCTTTCATTTCTTTCATTGTGTGATGGAATATAGGTAAACGACCATCCGGTGAATCAACAGGTGTACGTGATTGAAGGCAGAAAACGCCCGGTGAAAATAGACCCGTAAATATTGTGAATGAAGGGATTTCTTTCACTTATTTCATTGTGTGATGGAATATTAACATTAGATTTTTATGAACCATTATTTTGAACGTGATAGAAAAGAAAGAAATGGGAGAATAGACCCGTAAATATTGTGAATGAAGGGCTTTCATTCACATCTTTCATAGCCTAATTGAAATGGCTATTTAGAAGTTTCATCCTGATTGAAAGAAGAGCAGAAGAACAGACACGTATATAAAGATGTCGTGAATGAAGGATTTCTTTCACTGATGGAACGCAGACGGCGAATGAGTCGACCGTGGCAATACAAGGTGAACCTCACAATATATGAAGGCGGTTATCACATTCTTTCAGGTGAGTCACGGCGCTGTTTTCTATTATTTCTTTCATTGAGTCACGACGCTGTTTTCATTATTTCATTCATTGAGTCACTGCACTGCTTTCATTATTTCATTCATTGACCACGTCGCTCTTTTCATTATTTCTTTCATTGAGTCACGTCGCTGTTTTCATTATTTCTTTCTATTGAGTCACGTCGCTGTTTTCATTATTTCTTTCATTGAGTCACGTCGCTGTTTTCATTATTTCTTCTATTGAGTCAGTGCTGTTTTCATTATTTCATTCATTGAGTCACCGTCGCTGTTTTCATTATTTCATTCATTGAGTCACGTCGCTGTTTTCATTATTTCATTCATTGAGTCACGTCGCTGTTTTCATTATTTCCTTTCATTGAGTCACTGTGCTGTTTTCATTATTTCATTCATTGAGTCACTACGTCGCTGTTTTCATTATTTCATTCATTGAGTCACTGCACTGCTTTCATTATTTCATCCATTGAGTCACGTCGCTGCTTTCATTATTTCTTTCATTGAGTCACGTCGCTGTTTTCATTATTTCTTTCATTGAGTCACGTCGCTGTTTTCATTATTTCTTTCATTGAGTCACGTCGCTGTTTTCATTATTTCCTTCATTGAGTCACGTCGCTGTTTTCATTATTTCATTCATTGAGTCACGTCGCTGCTTTCATTATTTCATTCATTGAGTCACGTCGCTGTTTCTTATTATTTCATTCATTGAGTCACGTCGCTGTTTTCATTATTTCTTATTGAGTCACTGCGCTGCTTTCATTATTTCATTCATTGAGTCACGTCGCTGCTTTCATTATTTTTCATTGAGTCACGTCGCTTCTTTCATTATTTGTTCATTGAGTCACTGCGCTGCTTTCATTATTTCATTCATTGAGTCACTGCACTGCTTTCATTATTTCATTCATTGAGTCACGTCGCTGTTTTCATTATTTCTTTCATTGAGTCACGTCGCTGTTTTCATTATTTCTTCATTGAGTCACGTCGCTGTTTTCATTATTTTTTCATTGAGTCACGTCGCTGTTTTCATTATTTCTTTCATTGAGTCACGTCGCTGTTTTCATTATTTCATTCATTGAGTCACGTCGCTGTTTTCATTATTTCATTCATTGAGTCACGTCGCTGTTTTCATTATTTCATTCATTGAGTCACTTCGCTGCTTTCATTATTTCATTCATTGAGTCACTGCACTGCTTTCAATATTTATTTCATTGAGTCACTGCGCTGCTTTCATTATTTCATTCATTTAGTCACGTTGCTTCTTTCATTGTTTATTTCATTGAGTCACTGCGCTGCTTTCATTATTTCTTTCATTGAGTCACGTCGCGTCTTTCATTATTTCATACTGTAAGAGAGATCGCTAACCCCGTAAGACCCCTGCAGTGACGTCACGATTGCGTTAACTCGGGAATTAATCTGTGTTTAGTGGTTGTGTTAACATGTCTAGGGTAACTTTATTTAACTAACTCCAAAAATTTCCTTATCATCAAATATCACTTACGGTAAAAATCTCCAAGAATCTTACGGCATTTTTTTTATTTTTCTCGTAATTTGGAACGTGTGAAATGTGGTCAAGTCTTAGTGTAATATGTCCGCCATCTTGGATATACCATCTCTGTGCTGTAGGTTAAGTTTCTATGCCACAAGTTAAAAAGGTCTTTGAGAATTAATTTTTCATGTAACTTTTAAGTGAGTTTGGTCATATTAGGCGGAAAAAAAATTAACTTTCGAACCATTTGAGAATATTGAGACACACACACACACACACACACACACACACACACACACACACACACACACACACACACACACACACATACACACACACACACACACACACACACACACACACACACACACACACACACACACACACACGCACCACCCAACACACACACACACACACACACACACACACACACACACACACACACACAGACACAGGCTATATATTGCTCACGCTAGATGGAAGAGAATACCCATTTAACCCCTTGATGACAGCCTTCTCCAGAGAACACCCTCCCACCCCTCCTTCCCTCCTTCCCCTTACCCTTACGTTGCAGATATTCAACAAAGAGCAACACAAGAAGGCGAGGAAGCAATGTTTTAGGTGGTGCACATGACTCGAAGGCAAGACACTGCTAACCCACGCTGGAATTTCGAGTCGATTTTCCCACGGTAATCTGATGTGGATTTGGTACTTAAGCTCAGAGGAACAGAAGTAGGTTAAGGAATTCAGGGGTTTCAGTGCCAGACTGTCGGATATTATAGTGCTAAGCCACTTGGGCATTAGAATCGAAGCTCCTATACTAATTCATTGTAAATTCAATTCTTCAAGACAGCGGGAACATATAGAGAGTTTTAAAAGGAAGGATTTATACGCGTGCCACAAATGGGGGTCATAAGAAAGCTAAGCCACCCTAGCGTTTAGAGTCGAGTTTCCTGTTGGTAATAGTATGCAAATTTGGTCTTAGGGTGCACTATGGCTGGTGGCTGAGGTGACTGGCTGGGTATACAAGAGGAACAATGCACTCGTAGCCAAGGAGGAGGTGAACTAGGTGCCTGTACACGGGTAATGAGAGGTGGGGGCAGGAGGAGGTGAACTAGGTGCCTGTACACGGGTAATGAGATGGGGCAGGAGGAGGTGAACCAGGCCTGTACACGGTAATGAGATGGGGGGCAGGAGGAGGAGGTGGACTAGGTGCCTGTACACGGGTAATGAGATGGGGGCAGGAGGAGGTAGAACTAGGTACCTGTACACGGGTAATGAGATGGGGGGCAGGAGGAGGTGGACTGGTCCTGTACACGGTAATGAGATGGGGGGCAGGAGGAGTGAACTAGGTACTGACACGGGTAATGAGATGGGGGCAGGAGGGACTTTCTTTCACGTTTTGTCTTGTGTTTAGAGATCATTAAGGTAATATTTTAAGGAAGTATTTACAGGTATATATATATTTGAAGACGTCTGTAAGCCTGGAGACAATCGGCATCTGTCTAAAACGGAAGAGAAACACGACCTTCCATTATACGAAGCTGTTGTCATACGCAGAGATACGCAATATGCTGTGAGAAAAATTTGGATGTCGAGAGAAATATATACTGAACACACACACACACACACACACACACACACACACACACACACACACACACACACACACACACACACACACACACCCACACACACACACACACCACACACACACACACACACACACAGCAATATCGGTTTTTGTCTCTTATGAAGCAACACTATAAGGTGATGAGAGAACATATGACTGTGTGTACGTCTGTGTGGGTCTGTGTACAACTATGTGGGCCTGTGTATCTGTGTAGGTTTATGTATGTGGTCTGTGTACGGTTGTTTGGGTCTCTGTACGCCTGTGTATGTGGGTCTGTGTAGATCTATGTGGGGTGTGTACGCCTGTGTACGTCTGTGTATGTGTGTCTGTATGTGTCTGTATATGATCTCCATGTATGTGTGTCTGTGTCCCCTTGTTTGTCTGTACGTCCATGCGTCTTTCAGTACACAGCAGGTGACCTAGTTAGCAGCACAGTCAAAACACTTCACCTGGTAATTGCGGCTTAACCCCTTGAGTACTCTGCCTTTCTCCCAGGTACTATATATCCGCCTATTGAGTAAGATAACTTTATCCCTGAGTACGACAACTTAACCCCCTGAGTACAATATTGAATCCCATGGTTAATCTCCCTTGAGTACAACAACACTGTACTCATGAAGTCAAGACGTCGTACTTAAAGGGTACCTCACTATAACCACCATGACGTCAATATTAATCTACATTCTTGACCCCGAGTTGACCTTCAGGTAAATGTAAAGTGAATAAGTCAATTACTACACAAACACCACCAATGTGCACTTTCTACAGTTTACTTGTCTACAGCTCTACTGGCTACACACACACACACACACACACACACAGCTACACCCACACACACATACACACACGTATCTCTTTCTACTACATACCACAACAGTACAAATGTGACGAGAACAGGACAACAGGTGGGCACAGTGTAAGAATCTGTTACAGCATTACTCATTCTGTATGCCGGGGAGAGAGAGAGTGTCCGCTGGGGTAAGGATCACGCCCCTGGGATGAATTCTCAATGGGTCGGAGGTGGTGGGGGGGGGGTTAGAGGTTGTTGTCCGATGGTTCGTTTGTCCGTCTGTTTTGTTTTAGTGGCCATACGATAACTCAAGTTGTTTTTGGGGTTGTCGTGACCAGATTTCGTAGGTAAGTTTTTTGTACAGTGACCTCCGGGTGTGATGTTACCCCCTACCGTGCCTCCCTTGTTCGCCTTGGCACCGTGGCACTACTCGTGTGGCACCGTGGCACTACTCATTAATGGCACCGTGGCACTACTCGTGTGGCACCGTGGCACTACTCGTGTGGCACCGTGGCACTACTCGTGTGGCACCGTGGCCTTCTCGTGTGGCACCGTGCATTACTCGTGTGGCACCGTGGCACTACTCGTGTGGCACCGTGGCACTACTCGTGTGGCACCGTGGCACTACTCGTGTGGCACCGTGGCACTACTCGTGTGGCACCGTGGCATTACTCGTGTGGCACCGTGGCACTACTCGTTGGCACCGTGGCACTACGTGGCACCGTGGCACTACTCGTGTGGCACCGTGGCACTACTCGTGTGGCACCGTGGCACTACTCGTGTGGCACCGTGGCACTACTCGTGTGGCACCGTGGCACTACTCGTGTGGCACCGTGGCACTACTCGTGTGGCACCGTGGCACTACTCGTGTGGCACCGTGGCACTACTCGTTTGGCACCGTGGCACTACTCGTGTGGCACCGTGGCACTACTCGTGTGGCACCGTGGCACTACTCGTGTCACCGTGGCACTCGTGTGGCACCGTGGCACTACTCGTGTGGCACCGTGGCACTACTCGTGTGGCACCGGCGGGGTGGGAGAGGCACGGGACGGATATAGTGATGTTGTTATTATTGGTTGGTAAAGTGTTATGATTTGTTTTAATATCAGTCTTATAACTCGTGTTGGTTAACCGCGTAGATTTTTTTTACGAATTTAGTTAATGTGTTCATGTATTTTAATTTTTTTTTTTTAGTTATGGAAATATTTTTTTTTAGATTTTTTTTTTTTAGTTACATATGTGATTTTCTTGTGTTTTCATTTAGCCCCCTCCGATACGAAGGAGGGGGGATATAGAAGTAAGTGGCGTCTGTCTGTCTGTCTCTGTCTGTCAGTCCGTCCGTGAATAAATTTCCCTCTCAAATATGTTAATGAGCCTCCTCTAGAGTTACCCACCAGCTTTCTACACCTCCCAGACTACTGAAAAATAAAGAACACGCCAAGGGGAAAAAAATGGCGTTTTTCTACAATTGACACCATCATTTTCCTGGATAGTCTAGACACATTGTGACTTTCCTAAAACTACTTTCATATTTTTGTTTTGCTGCGTCGAGTCTGTGATTGGAGAGAGAGCTTTAAAGTGTGTTGGTGTGTCTTATTAGAGTGTGTTGTTAGTGGAGTGTGTTGATCTACTAGAGTGTGTTGGATACTTACTAGAGTGTGTTGTTAGTGGAGTGTGTTGGATACTTACAGAGTGTGTTGTTAGTGGAGTGTGTTGGATACTTACTAGTGTGTGTTGTTAGTGGAGTGTGTTGGATGCTTACTAGAGTGTGTTGTTAGTGGAGTGTGTTGGATACTTACTAGAGTGTGTTGTTAGTGGAGTGTGTTGGATACTTACTAGAGTGTGTTGTTAGTGGAGTGTGTTGGATACTTACTAGAGTGTGTTGTTAGTGGAGTGTGTTGGATACTTACTAGTGTGTGTTGATGGGTGTGTTGGATACTTACTAGGTGTGTTGTTAGTGGAGTGTGTTGGATACTTATTAGAGTGTGTTGTTAGTGGAGTGTGTTGGATACTTACTAGAGTGTGTTGTTAGTGGAGTATGTTGGATACTTACTAGTGTGTGTTTAGTGGAGTGTGTTGGATACTTACTAGTGTGTTGTTAGTGGGTGTGTTGGATACTTACTAGAGTGTGTTGTTAGTGGAGTGTGTTGGATACTTACTAGAGTGTGTTGTTAGTGGAGTGTGTTGGATACTTACTAGAGTGTGTTGTTAGTGGAGTGTGTTGGATACTTACTAGAGTGTGTTGTTAGTGAGTGTGTTGGATACTTACTAGAGTGTGTTGTTAGTGGAGTGTTGGATGCTTACTAGAGTGTGTTGAGAAAGGTGTTGTTAGTGGAGTGTGTTGGATACTTACTAGAGTGTGTTGTTAGTGGAGTGTGTTGGATGCTTACTAGAGTGTGTTGTTAGTGGAGTGTGTTGGATACTTACTAGAGTGTGTTGTTAGTGGGTGTGTTGGATACTTACTAGAGTGTGTTGTTAGTGGAGTGTGTTGGATGCTTACTAGAGTGTGTTGTTAGTGGAGTGTGTTGGATACTTACTAGAGTGTGTTGTTAGTGGAGTGTGTTGGATACCTGAGTGTGTTGTTAGTGGAGTGTGTTGGATACTTACTAGAGTGTGTTGTTAGTGGAGTGTGTTGGATACTTACTAGAGTGTGTTGTTAGTAGAGTGTGTTGATACTTACTAGAGTGTGTTGTTAGTGGAGTGTGTTGGATATTTGTCTTGTCATTGGAGTGTTTGCACTTCCCTATTCCTTCGCCTCTTCTCCTCTTTCCCATCTTCCTTTCCCTCTTCTTCATGTTTCTCCTTACTTCTCATCATCCGTATCTAACCCTATTCCTCCTCCTCCTCCTCTAGCTATCCCTCTCCTTCTCCTCTTCTTCTTCCCCCCCTCCCTCCCTCTTCATGTCTTCTACTCTTTCCTATTCTTCTCATCCCTTCTTCCCCTTTCTCCTCCTCCACCTCTTTCCTTCTCCTCCCTCCTCCTCCTCTACTCTTCCTTTCTCCCCTTCCCATCCTCCGCCTTCTTCCTCTTCTTCTAAAAAATCCACTCCCTTTCAAACAAAGAGTAAGCCTCCCTTTCTTCCTCCCTCCCCCCTCCCCCCTTCCCTTCTCCTCCCCATCCATCCCTCCCTCCCTTCCTCCCTTCTCCCCACCCTTCCTTCCCTCCCTCCCTCCCTCCCCTCCCTCCTTCTCTCCTTCCTCCCTCCCCTCCTTCCCTCCCTCCCTCCCTTCTCCTCCCCTTCCCTCCTCCCCTCCCTCCCTTCTCCCCACCCTTCCTTCTCTCCCTCCCCACCCTTTCCTCCCTTTACCTTCCTTTAATGTTATCAGCCAGCTTCTGAGAACTCTTTAGTGATGCTGGATTGCCACTTTCCTTTGATGCCACTCCCCTATAATGCCACTTACCTATAATGCCACTTACCTTTGATGCGACTTCCGTATGATGACACTTCCCTATAATGCCACTTCCCTAGAATGCCACTTCTCTGACACTTTCCTATAATGCCACTTTCCTTTGATACCAATACACTTACGATGACATTTACCTCTGATACTACTTACTAGCTGTAACACTGACTGGCTGTAACACTGGCTGGCTGTAACACTGGCTGGCTGCTGCTGCCTGGCTGGCTGTAACGCTGGCTGGCTGTAACACTGGCTGGCTGTAACACTGGCTGCTGTAACACTGGCTGGCTGTACACTGACTGGCTGTAACACTGGCTGGCTGTAACACTGGCTGGCTGTAACGCTGGCTGGCTGTAACGCTGGCTGGCTGTAACGCTGGCTGGCTGTAACACTGACTGGCTGTAACACTGGCTGGCTGTAACGCTGGCTGGCTGTAACACTGGCTGGCTGTAACACTGGCTGGCTGTAACACTGGCTGGCTGTAACACTGGCTGGCTGTAACACTGGCTGGCTGTAACACTGCTGGCTGTAACGCTGGCTGCTGTAACACTGGCTGGCTGTAACACTGGCTGGCTGTAACGCTGACTGGCTGTAACACTGACTGGCTGTAACACTGACTGGCTGTAACACTGGCTGGCTGTAACACTGGCTGGCTGTAACACTGGCTGGCTGTAACACTGGCTGGCTGTAACGCTGACTGGCTGTAACGCTGACTGGCTGTAACACTGGCTGGCTGTAACGCTGGCTGCTGTAACACTGGCTGGCTGTAACGCTGGCTGGCTGTAACGCTGGCTGGCTGTAACGCTGGCTGGCTGTAACACTGGCTGGCTGTAACACTGGCTGGCTGTAACACTGACTGGCTGTAACACTGACTGGCTGTAACACTGGCTGCCTGTGACGCTGACTGGCTGTAATGCTGGCTGCCTGTGACGCTGACTGGCTGTAACACTGGCTGGGTTTAACGCTGGCTGGCTGTATCAATGGTTGACTGTAACACTGTTTGCAGGTGATTTAGCGTTATTTGCTGGTTACCACTGTAACCAGCTCTCCCCTCTCTCTCCACACCCTGTAAGACAAAATATCACCTGAATATTAAGTAAGTTTAGGTGAACAAACCCGCAATGACAAGAGGGAAAATTACTGTAATAGAATACAGCGTTGAGGTCCAGTGAATACCTAACCACCACCAACTAATTCTTTTCTTTCTTTTCTTTCTTCTCGTAAATCCTCGATAAAACCCACAAACTTGATAAACGGGTTAATCCTCGATAGACTCGTTAATCCTGGTCGTTAGTCATCGTACGTCACCTGGGTGTTCTCCCATAGAGGTTAATGTGTTTGGGTTACCTCCTTCTCCCCTCCTTATTCCCTTAAACTCTTCCTTCCCCCCTCTCCTTCCCCCCTGTCTCCTCCTCACCTTCCTCCCCCTTTCCCACATCCCTGACTCCTCACTCACTCCCCCATCCTCCTCCTCCTCCTCCTCCTCCTCCTCCTCCTCCCTACTCCCTCCCCTTCCTCCCCCTTCCTCCTCCTCCCCCTCCCTGCTCCCTCCCCTTCCTCCTCCCTCCTGCCCCTCCCCTTCCCTCCCTTCCTCCCCTCCCCCCTCCCCTTCCCCTCCCTCCTCCTCCTGCCCCTCCCCTGCCCTCCCCCCTTCCTCCCCCCTCTCCCTCCCCCCCTCCCTCCTCCCCCTTGCTCCCCCCCTCCTCCTCCTTGCCCTCCCTCCCATGTCACGCCTCGCTCCCCCGAAAGACATTTGGAGGTCGCTACCCCGTGACGGACAGACAGACAGACAGACAAACAGACAGACAGACGGAGATGTGCCTGGATGCCTGGATAGGAGGGGATAGTGTGGAGGGGGATAAAAAGGGTGAGGATAGATGATAAAGGGTTAGGAAGGGTGGTTAATGACTTGGCACGAATAATTGAGAGAAGAAATGGATAGATAGGGTATAGAAGAAGTGGATAAAGGATAGGAGGGATAGTTAGATAGGATATAGAAGGATTAAGGATGGATGGATAGAGGCTAGGGGCATGGAGCAGGGGTTTAAGTGGTGTGGTTTGTGGCTAGGAAGAAGTGAGAAGAGGTTGAGGCTAGAAAAGGTGGATAGGGGTTAGGAGTCACTGTTAGATGGCTAGGAGTTAGGTGACCCAGGCTAGGAGTTAGGTGAAACAGGCTAGGAGGTAAGGGAGAAGGATGAGGAGGGGATAGCACAAACAAAGGACTAGGGTAGACAGGCTAGTTAGAGGCTAGGAGGGCTAGGAGGAAAACCCATAAAATACCTGGAGGAACTTGACGCTGCTAGGGGTGGTAGGAGAAGCTTGGAGAGGTACACTAGGAATTAGAGGAGACAGGTTAGAGGATAGGAGGGCTAGAGAGGGCTAGGATAGACAGGTTAGGAGTTCACCATTAATCCGGTAGCTTGTTCATTGTGTCTCCCCAGTGTCAAGAGCTAGTAATGGATAGAGGTGATGTCCTGCTAGGAGAAGGCAGAGGGCTAGGAGAGACTAGGGAAACAAATGGAGGGCTAGGAGAAGGTGGGGGTTAGGAGAGGTTGTTGAAGGATTAGGAGAGACAGGAGAGAGGTTAGACAGCGGGTTAGAATGAGGATAGGGGCGGCTAGTAGAGGCAGACAGCGGGTTAGAATGAGGATAGGCGGCTTGGAGAGGCAGACAGCGGGTTAGAATGAGGATAGGGGCGGCTTGGGAGAGGCAGACAGCGGGTAGAATGAGGATAGGGGCGGCTAGAGAGGCAGACAGCGGGTTAGAATGAGGATAGGGGCGGCTAGAGAGGGCAGACAGTGGTTAGAATGAGGATAGAGCGGCTAGGAGAGGGCAGACAGTGGGTTAGAATGAGGATAGGCGGCTAGGAGAGGGCAGACAGCGGGTTAGAATGAGGCTAGGAGCGGCTAGGGAGAGGGCAGACAGAGGTTAGAATGAGGATAGGAGCGGCTAGGAGAGGGCAGACAGCGGGTTAGAATGAGGATAGGCGGCTAGGAGAGGGCAGACAGCGGGTTAGGAATGAGGATAGGGGCGGCTAGGGAGAGGGCACAGCGGGTTAGAATGAGGATAGGAGCGGCTAGGGAGAGGAGACAGAGGGTTAGAATGAGGATAGGGGCGGCTAGGGAGAGGGCAGACAGAAGGTTAGAATGAGGATAGGGCGGCTAGGAGAGGGCAGACAGCGGGTTAGAATGAGGCTAGGAGCGGCTAGGAGAGGCAGACAGCGGGGTTAAAAGAGGCTAGAGCGGCTAGGAGAGGGCAGACAGCGGGTTAGAATGAGGCTAGGGAGCGGCTAGGGAGAGGGCAGACAGCGGGTTAGAATGAGGCTAGGGAGGCCAGGGGAGGGGGCAGACAGCGGGTTAGAATGAGGATAGGGCGGCTAGGGGAGAGGCAGACAGGGTTAGAATGAGGCTAGAGCGGCTAGAGAGGGCAGACAGCGGGTTAGAATGAGGATAGGGAGCGGCTAGGAGGGGGCAGACAGCGGGTTAGAATGAGGCTGGGAGCGGCTAGGAGAGGGCAGACAGCGGGTTAGAATGAGGCTAGGAGCGGCTAGGGAGGGGCAGACAGCGGGTTAGAATGAGGCTAGGAGCGGCTAGGGAGAGGGCAGACAGCGGGTTAGAATGAGGCTAGAGCGGCTAGGGAGAGGCAGACAGCGGGTTAGAATGAGGATAGGAGCGGCTAGAGGGCAGACAAAGGGTTAGAATGAGGCTAGGGAGCGGCTAGGAGAGGGGCAGACAGCGGGGTTAGAATGAGATTGGAGCGGCTAGAGAGGGCAGACAGCGGTTAGAATGAGGCTAGGAGCACAGAGAGGGCAGACAAAGGTTAGAATGAGGATTGAGCGCTAGGAGAGGGCAGACAGCGGGTTAGAATGAGGATAGGGGCGGCTAGGAGAGGGCAGACAGCGGGTTAGAATGAGGCTAGGAGCGGCTAGGAGAGGGCAGACAGCGGGTTAGAATGAGGCTAGAGCGGCTAGGAGAGGGCAGACAGCGGGTTAGAATGAGGATAGGAGCGGCTAGGGAGAGGGCAGACAAAGGGAGAATGAGGATTGGAGCGGCTAGGAGAGGGCAGACAGCGGGTTAGAATGAGGATTGGAGCGGCTAGGAGAGGCAGACAGCGGGTTAGAATGAGGATAGGGAGCGGCTAGGAGAACAGACAGCAGGTTAGAAATAGGATTGGAGCGGCTAGGAGAGGCAGACAGCGGGTTAGAATGAGGCTAGAGCGGCTAGGAGAGGGCAGACAGCGGGTTAGAATGAGGATAGAGCGGCTAGAGAGGGGCAGACAGCGGGTTAGAATGAGGATAGGAGCGGCTAGGAGAGGGCAGACAGCGGGTTAGAATGAGGATAGAGCGGCTAGGGAGAGGGCAGACAGCGGGTTATAGAATGAGGCTAGGAGCGAGCTAGGAGAGGCAGACAGCGGGTTAGAATGAGGATTGGAGCGGCTAGGAGAGGGCAGACAGCGGGTTAGAATGAGGATAGGGCGGCTAGAGAGGGCAGACAGGGGTTAGAATGAGGATAGGGGCGGCTAGGAGAGGGCAGACGGGTTAGAATGAGGATAGGGGCGGCTAGGAGAGGGCAGACAGCGGGTTAGAATGAGGATAGGGCGGCTAGGGAGAGGGCAGACAGCGGGTTAGAATGAGGATAGGAGCGGCTAGAGAGGGCAGACAGCGGGTTAGAATGAGGATAGAGCGGCTAGGGAGAGGGCAGACAGCGGGTTAGAAATGAGGCTAGAGCGGCTAGGGAGAGGGCAGACAGCGGGTTAGAATGAGGATAGGGGCGGCTAGGAGGGCAGACAGCGGGTTAGAATGAGGATAGGGGCAGCTAGGGAGAGGGCAGACAGCGGGTTAGAATGAGGATTGGAGCGGCTAGGAGAGGCAGACAGCGGGTTAGAATGAGGCTAGGAGCGGCTAGGAGAGGGCAGACAGCGGGTTAGAATGAGGATAGAGCGGCTAGGAGAGGGCAGACAGCGGTTAGAATGAGGATAGGAGCGGCTAGGAGAGGCAGACAGCGGGTTAGAATGAGGATAGGAGCGGCTAGAGAGGGCAGACAGCGGGTTAGAATGAGGATAGGAGCGGCTAGGAGAGGGCAGACATGGGGTTAGAATGAGGATAGGAGCGGCTAGGGAGAGGGCAGACAGCGGGTTAGAATGAGGCTAGAGCGGCTAGAGAGGGCAGACAGCGGGTTAGAATGAGGATAGGAGCGGCTAGGAGAGGGCAGACAGCGGGTTAGAATGAGGATAGGAGCGGCTAGAGAGGGCAGACAGCGGGTTAGAATGAGGCTAGGAGCGGCTAGGAGAGGGCAGACAGCGGGTTAGAATGAGGATAGGGGAGCGACAGGAGAGGGCAGACAGCGGGGTTAGAATGAGGCTAGGGAGCGGCTAGGAGAGGGCAGACAGCGGGTTAGAATGAGGATAGGGCGGCTAGAGAGGGAGACAGCGGGTTAGAATGAGGATAGGGGCGGCTAGGAGAGGGCAGACACGGGTTAGAATGAGGATAGGGGCGAGCAGAGAGGGCAGACAGCGGGTTAGAATGAGGATAG
This sequence comes from Homarus americanus, assembly GCF_018991925.1. Classification (NCBI taxonomy): domain Eukaryota; kingdom Metazoa; phylum Arthropoda; class Malacostraca; order Decapoda; family Nephropidae; genus Homarus; species Homarus americanus. Next base: position 84,019 of record NW_024757042.1, read on the forward strand.
GGGCGCTAGGAGAGGGCAAGACAGCGGGTTAGAATGAGAGGATAGCGGCTAGGAGAGGCAGACACAGGTTAGAATGAGGATAGGGGCGGCTAGGAGGGCAGACAGCGGGTTAGAATGAGGGCAGACAGACAGGGAATGAGGATAGGGCGGCTAGGAGAGGGCAGACAGCGGGTTAGAATGAGGATAGGGGGCTAGAGAGGGCAGAAGGGAGGGGAATGAGGATAGGGGCGGCTAGGGAGAGGCAGACAGCGGGTTAGAAGAATAGGAATGAGGATAGGGGCGGCTAGGAGAGGGAGACAGCGGGTTAGAATGAGGATAGGGGCGGCTAGAGAGGGCAGACAGCGGGTTAGAATGAGGATAGGACACTAGGAGAGGCAGACAGCGGGTTAGAAAGAGGATAGGAGCGGCTAGGAGAGGGCAGACAGCAGGGTTAGAAAGAGGCTAGGAGCGGCTAGAGGGCAGACAGCGGGTTAGAATGAGGCTAGGGGCGGCTAGAGAGGGCAGACAGTAATAGGAATGGGAGGAGGGGCAGGGCAGACAGGGTTAGAATGGGGTAGAAAGGGGCTAGAGCAGAGAGGGCAGAAAGGGGTTAGAATGAGGCTAGGAGCGGCTAGGAGAGGCAGACAGCGGGTTAGAAAGACAGGAGCGGCTAGGAGAGGCAGACAGCGGGTTAGAATGAGGCTAGGACCAGAGAGAGGCAAGACAGCGGGTTAGAATGAGGCTAGGAGCGGCTAGGAGAGGGCAGACAGCGGGTTAGAATGAGGATAGGGGCGGCTAGGAGAGGGCAGACACGGGTTAGAATGAGGCTAGAGCGGCTAGAGAGGGCAGACAGCGGTTAGAATGAGGATAGGGCGGCTAGGGAGAGGGCAGACAGCGGGTTAGAATGAGGCTAGGGAGCGGCTAGAGAGGGCAGACAAGGTTAGAAGAGGCTAGGAGCGGCTAGAGAGGGCAGACTAGGAGAGGGCAGACAGCGGGTTAGAATGAGGATAGGCGGCTAGAGAGGGCAGACAGAGGGTTAGAATGAGGATAGGCATAGAGGAGGGGCAGACATAAGGGAATGAGGCTAGGGAGGGCTAGGAGAGGGCAGACAGTGTTGTGAGGATAGGGGCGGCTAGGGAGAGGGCAGACAGCGGGTTAGAAATGAGGATAGGAGGGCTATAGGGAGAGGGCAGACAGCGGGTTAGAAAGAGATAGGGGCGGCTAGGGAGAGGGCAGACAGCGGGTTAGAAAGAGGATAGGACGGCTAGGAGAGGGCAGACAGCGGGTTAGAATGAGGATAGGGGCGGCTAGGAGAAGGGCAGACAGCGGGTTAGAAATGAGGCTAGGGCGGCTAGGAGGGCAGACAGCGGGTTAGAATGAGATAGGCGGCTAGGAGAGGGCAGACAGCGGGTTAGAAAGAGGCTAGGGAGCGGCTAGGGGAGGGCAGACAGTGGTTAGAAAGAGGCTAGAGCGGCTAGGAGAGGGCAGACAGCGGGTTAGAATGAGGATAAGGACTAGGAGAGGGCAGACAAAGCGGGTTAGAATGAGGCTAGGGCGGCTAGGAGAGGGCAGACAGCGGGTTAGAGAATGAGGCTAGAGCGGCTACAGACAAGGGTTAGAATGAAGGCTAGGAGGGCAGACAGCGGGTTAGAATGAGGATACAGACAGCGGGTTAGAATGAGGATAGGGGCGGCTTGGAGAGGACAGACAGCGGGTTAGAATGAGGATAGGGGAGGCTAGGAGAGGGCAGACAGCGGGTTAGAATATAAGGCTAAGAGTTCACCCTGGAGTACACTGACTGGTAGTATTATCATGTTAGCTGAGAGGTGTAGGCCAGACCACTCCCTCTCTCCTCCCTCCCTTCCCTTCCTCCTTCCTCCCTTTCCCCACCTCCTCCTCCTCCCCCCCTCCCTCCCCCCCCTCCTCCCCTCCCTCCTCCTCCTCCTCCTCCTCCTCCTCCTCCTCCCCCTCCTCCTCTCACACCTCCTCCTCCTCCTCCTCCCTGCTGTACCTCCTCCTCCTCCCTCCTCCTCCTCCTCCCGCTGTAACCTCCTCCTCCTCCTCCTCCTCCTCCTCCTCCTCCTCCTCCCCTCCCTCCTCCCCCTCCTCCTCCCCCCCTCCCTCCCCTCCTCCTCCCCTCCTCCTCCTCCTCCCTCCTCCTCCCTCCTCCTCCTGCTGTACCTCCTCCTCCTCCTCCTCCTCCCTCCCCCTCCCCCTCCCTCCTTCCGCTGTACCTCCTCCTTCCTCCTCCTCCTCCTCCCCCTCCTCCTCCTCCCCTCCTCCTCCGCTGTTCCTCCCTCCTCCTCCCCACCACCAATAGTAACGGACCCTCAGCCGCTGTGTAGGTTTTGTCCTCCTCTCCGTGCTCCGTTATTTACCCCACCTCCTTTCCTGTCCATCCATCCGTCCATCCATCCATCCATCCATCCGTCCATCCATCCATCCAGCCATCCATCGATCCATCCATCCCTCCGACGTTGTTTGAGGGGTTAGTGGTGCTATTGACCCGGAGGTGTTGTTGGTATTGGTTAAGTAGTTAGGTTAGGTTAGGTTAGTTAGGTTAGGTAACAGGTTAGGCTAGGTTAGGTTAGGTGTATGCTAGGTTAGGTTTAGGTGTCAAGTCAGGTTAGGTTAAGTCGGGTTGTGTTTTTGGGGTGTAAGTCAGGTTTAATTAGGTTACGTTAGACTTATCCCAGTATTAAGGTGAATTTAGGGTTACGTTAGTAGGGTAAATTAGGTTAGGTTAGGTTAGGTTAGGTTAGGTTGTATTTAAAGTAGTCAGTCTTTAGGGTGAAGTTAAGTTGGGGAGACTCGTCAGGTGATCGGGAAAATATCTTACCATGGCTATGCTCAGGTTACGAGATGGTGGAGTCGTTCGTTCGTTCGTCTTGATATTCTTGTTCGTTAATATTGTTCAATTATGTTGCTCGTTAAAGTTGTTCGTTAATATTTCCCATAAATGTTGTTCGTTAATATTGTTTGTTGATATTGTTCGCTAATGTTGCTTGTTAATGTTGTTCGTTAATGTTGTTCGTTAAAATTATTCATTAAATTGTTCGTTATTGTTGTTCGTTAATAATTTCGTTAATATTGTCGGTTAATATTGTTCGTTATCACTGTCCGTTAATACTGTCCGTTAATACTGTCCGTTAATACTGTCCGTTAATAATGTTCCTATCACTGTTCGTTAATAATGTACGTTAATATTGATCTTTCTTAAATATTAAAACACAGCCATTTTTACGCATTTTTTTCACTATATTCCGACAAATGTATTTTCCACTGAAGCATACATGTCGGCCATGCGTTAAAAAGATGCGTTTCAGTCCAACGCACCTTTTTGTACCATGTGTATGTATGTGTATATGTATGTATATGTGTATGTTTATATGTATGTTTGTGTGTATGTTTACCAGTCTCTCCCCAGTCAAGACGTTCACTAACACTTGTACCATAAGACAACTTCCGCCTGTCTTGTCACTCGGCCTCAGGAAACTTAATTAATGATGATCCCGACATTTGGTTGATTTTCAGAACTGCACATCTCACTAGAGGTTTGTGTGTGTGTGTGTGTGTGTGTGTGTGTGTGTGTGTGTGTGTGTGTGTGTGTGTGTGTGTGTGTGTGTGTGTGTGTGTGTGTGTGTGTGTGTGTGTGTGTGTGTGTGTGTGTGTGTGTGTGTGTGTGTGTGTGTGTGTGTGTGTGTGTGTGTGTGTGTGTGTGTGTGTGTGTGTGTGTGTGTGCTTTTTTCTTCTTTTTATTCTTCTTCGTCTTCTTCTTCTCCTCTTCCTTTTTCATCTACTCTCTTCCTCTCATTTTCCTTTCATTCTTCTTCGTCTTCTTTCGTCTTCTTCTTTCATTGTCCTTCATCTCTTTCTCCTTTTTCTTCTTGCTGTTCTTCTTGTTCTTCTTACATAATCATCAAGGTTTTCCCATCTTCCTCATTCTAATCACCCTGTTACTCTTCACCTCTCTTTTATCTTCTCATATTTCTCCTCCTTCCTTCCTTCTCTCTCCCTCCCCAGGCCAGTAGTAATAATAGCAGGGGGAGGTGGAGAATTACACCATAATCATCCTTATGTTGGTACACACACACTGGTGGTTGTCTGACTTTCATTGATCGCTCATGCTTCCTCCTCCTTCCTCCTCCTTCCTCCTCCTTCCCTCCTCCCTCATCGTCTCTTCCTCCTCCTTCCCCCCCTTCCTCCTCCTTCCTCCTCCTCCTCCTTCCCCTACTTCCTCCTCCTCCTTCCTCCCTTCTTTTCCTTTCTCCACCTCCCCCCCACCTCTCCCTCCCCTGTCCTCCGTGTGTGTGTGTAATATTACAGTTTTGGAGAAAGTTATTAATCTCTCTCTCTCTCTCTCTCTCTCCCCCCCATTACGTAACTGGTGGTAATATACAGATAACGTAGCATTAACGGGGGTCATTATGATTACTATATAATCTTGGGTTTGTTTACATAAGTCAGCTTCGATATGATAGTGGGCAGCTGACCGAGTTGCCGGCGAGGGAGTTTTGGCTGATAGGACTGTGTGTGTGTGTGTGTGTGTGTGTGTCATGGCGGTCTCGTGTACGTTATCTAATATTTCCATGTAAATGGTCACCTTCCATGGCATTATTACTACATGGTAATACATCATGGTGCTACACACACACTCAGCCTCCTATCATAACTCACACATATGACGTGACTATATACTAAGTACACTTTAACATAAACACACACACAAACTCACTTGTATGTATGTGCATATGTACTGTATGTATGTATATATTTATGTATGTATGTATGCATGTATGTATGTATGTATGTTTGTATGTACTGTATGTATGTATGTATGTATGTATGTATGTATGTATGTATGTATGTACTACTGTCTGTATATGAATAATAATAATAATAATAATAATAATAATAATAATAATAATAATAATAATAAACAGTTTATTAATAGAGTGCTGCCGATGGCTGAAAATATACAGACTTACATTTGATTTAGACATAACGATATAATATGCATTGAATACATTTACATGGCTGTACAGTACATAAATCAGAGTTGCTTATTATTTTAACACTAGATGGATGGTGTTGTTCTCATTCATCGGTGCAGGCTCTATGGGCTGAATTTGAAAGTGGACTGAAGAGGTGGGTGGGGCCGTGGAGGTGGCGATAACGAGGGTAGTGCATTAGTTGGCTGCCAAACCTTCCAGTGCTTGGTGGTGGAGGTCACTAAGGAATGGCATTTCCAGGGTGGAGAGAGTGTTGGTGTAGAGTAATCTGCCGATGATTCTGAAAGCCTTTTCTGTACCTTCTCTAGCCGACGTTGTTGGGTGGAGAGGAGAGAAGACGACCAGGTTGGTGACGCATACGTTAGTTTGGGGAGAATAAAGGCGTTGTAGATGGTTCTCAGTTCTGGCGTGGGTGTCCTATGACCCAAGTCGTCGTTGCATGTAGAGACGGTGCATGAGGTTGCCTTTGACTGTGTTATTTACATGGCCTTCCAGTCAAGTTTGTTGTCTCTAGTTACACCCAGGAGTTTGGCAGACTGTAAGTATGTATGTATGTATGTATGTATATATATGTACGCACGTCATGTACGTACGCATGCACGCACATACGTACGCACGTCATATCTACGCATGCACGTACACACACATACGTACGTCATGTCGTACGTACGTACGTACGTACGTACGTACGTACGCACACATACGCACGCACGCCAGACGCACGCACGCACGCACGCACACGCACGCACGTCACCATCCACGCACGCATGCACACACACATGCACGCACGTACACATGTGCCGCATACACGCACGCACGTCAGCATCTACGCACGCACACGCACAGCACGCATTTCACGCACCCCATGCATGCATGTACATGCATGCATGCAACGAATGCACGCATGCATGCACTGCATACATGTAATACATTGTATCATGCACTGTATGCATGCATGCATGTATGCATCATGCATTTAATACATATTACTGTATTTATTTACAACGAAGCACACAGAATAACATCCCTGCAGGACTCCTGCAGACTCTTCCTGCCTCCTTGTCCCCTCGACCCTCCCCACACACACCCGTCCTCCTCCCACCCACACACCTGTCCTCCCTCCCCCCCACACACACCCGTCCCATCTTCCTCCCCTGTTCCCTCCCCCACCCACCTCCCCCACCTTCACCTGCCCCATATCCCCCCCCTCATCTGCCCCCTTCTTCACCTGCCTCCACCTCTCCCCACCTGCCTTACACTGCCTCTCCTCCCGCCCACCTGCTCATCCCGCCCACCCGCTCATATCCACTTCACTTGTCCACCCACTTACCTGATGCTGTCTCTCCATCGCCCACATACCCGCCGCTCGGTTACCCACCCGACCACCCACTCTCCTCATGGTATCTTCCCACCCGCCCACACACTCCCACTCCCTCACCTCACCCACACCCTCACCCACACACTCTCACCCACCCATAATGCCTATCCACCCACCCACCCATGCTCAAACCCTGACTTGCACACCTGGCTTTGTCCAGTGTGTGTGTGTGTGTGTGTGTGTGTGTGTGTGCATTACCTAAACGGTGTCGGTATAAACATTAGTAAATAAAGCAATTTTGACTAAGGATAACCGACAATGCTATCAGATGTCGCAACTCATAGGATCAAACAATACAACTAGCATACAACGTCATACCAACATCATACAACACCAAACAAAAAGTCAGGAAATATCATACAAAAATATAACAAAAGTCATTAATAAATAAATCCATTATCATACAGAATATTGACCAGAATCATAGACCTTATCATCCAGGATCATATAATTATCAGGAAATCTTACCGTGTTAGGCAAAATTATGCATAAATTACAGAGCCATGCAGAATCATACAACATGTGGGAAAAACTTATTCTGTCCCTCCACCTCTGTCTCACTCACACACACACACACACACACACACACACACACACACACACACACACACACACACACCACACACACACTCTCTCTCTCTCTCTCTCCCCAATGCCTAATCATCCATTCACCCACGTACACCCACTTCCACACGCACGCACGGCCACACGCACGCACGGCCACACACACACACACAGAGCCACACACACGCACAAAGGCGGTGCTTGTTGGAGGTGTTTGGTATAAGCGGCAGTAACTCACTTACCTGTAATGTAAACAACTGAGGTGTTAATCCTGGTTTTTATTACGAAATAATAATAGTAATAATAATAATAATAATAATAATGATAATAATAATAATAATGATAATAATAATAATGATAATAATAATAATGATAATAATAATAATAATAATTCTAATAAGATTAGCTGTAGTAGAAGAGACATATATACATACTGGTTATTATAATCCTCTATGTATAGGTGTATGTATATCTGTTTTATGTATCACCTGTATACTTGATAGAGCATAACAACAGAAAAATGAGGTCCTGAGTTTGTACTGTATAACAACAGGGATAAATTCTGGTGTGAAGCTTGTTGATTTTTAGGTTTAGCCTGTTTACTGTTTGTTTATCCCACGTCAAACGGAAATGGAAAATGAGTTCTTCGGTTTTACCGTTGTCCGTATACTGTTGATAACGGTAAGTCATTGTATCAGCCCCTGTTAGCGATACTCTTCAGGTTGGTGAACTTCCGCTGTGCTGTTACTGTTAAATATGTTCTGTTAGGTTAGGTAAAAAGTATGCTGTAATTGCTGTTAACGGTAATTATCTGTTGTCTAGACTACTGTTACCAGGACCTATTTAGGGTTATGGTTAGGCTTAAAAGTGACTTCCGTTGACAATATCTGACTACCGTTAGAGCAGTATATGACTCTTGATAGGCTAAATGTCATACCGTTAACAGTATTTACATTATTTAGGGCTGAAAGCGACTACTGCTAACAGTACATGACCCCTAGTTAGATTAAATGTCACTACTGTTACTGGTATCTTGACCATTATTTAGGTTGAGCGTGATTACCGTTAACAGTACATGACCCTTAGTTAGATTAAATGTCACTACTGTTGGACATATCTGACCATTATTTAGGTTGAGCGATTACCGTTAACAGTACGTCCTGGTCAAGGTGTTCCTGTTACTAAATAACATCACCACTGTCTGTTCCTCGTCTCTGCCACCGACCACTCACACGCCCTCACTCAAACCTGTTCACTCTTTGACCCACGACAGACAGACAGACAGACAGACAGACAGAAGATAGATAGATAGAGAGAGAGAGAGAGAGAGAGAGAGAGAGAGAGAGAGAGAGAGAGAGAGAGAGAGAGAGAGAGAGAGATTTTATACACAAGTTAATTTAGTAGTATTTATAAGACAAAAAGAAAGAGAAAGAGAGAGAGAGATGAATTGAACGCATACTCAATTTAATGCATTATAATGAACATTCTAACTTACTGATAGTATATGATGGAGAATAACTGACCTGGTATAGACGACACAGATGACCTGGAGATTAACATCAACACCCACCAGGTATACAGGTGTGATGAGAGTCGTCAAGGTGTGTTGTTACGTATAAATAAATAAATAATCATTGTTTCATTACTTGACAGGGAACAATTTGGAAGTTTACAAAAAATAATAATAATCATCATTAGAAACATAACTCTATATACTACACTGATTTAGGTCTGAGTAATGACCATGTATGGAGTTATTAATGTTTAGAGATCAACACACACACACACACACACACAATCACATTTCACACACAACACACACACACACACTCACACACACACACACACACACCACACACACACACACACACAGGTACAGTGATTCCTCAATGAAACTCTATCAATTCTAGTAAGTAACTGAGTTTTATTGCCACATAAGTCACAGGTCTTTAATAACAAGTTACAGGTCACAGCAACAGGTCATACTAGCAAGTCACAGGTCACAGTAACAGGTCATAATAACCATTACAGTCACACAGGTCATGGTGAAAAGTTACAGGTCACAATAACAAGTCTCCGATAAAGAATCACAGGTCACAATAACAGGTCATGATAAAGAGTCACAGGTCATAGTAACAGGTCTTAGTAATAGGACCTCGATAAGAGTTACAGGTCATAGTAACAGGTCTTAGTAACAGGTCTAGTAACAGGTCTCGATATAATGTCACAGGTCATTGAAGAGTCACAGGTCACAATAACAGGTCTCTGATATAGTCACAGGTCACAATAACAGGTCCTGATAAAGAGTTACAGGTCATAGTAACAGGTCTAGTAACAGGTCTTAGTAACAGGTCTCGATATAATGTCACACAGGTCATGGTGAAGAGTCAGAGAGTCACACAACAGGTCTCTGATATAGTCACAGGTCACAAACAGGTCTCTGATAAAGAATCACAGGTCACAATAACAGGTCTCGATATAGTCACAGGTCACAATAACAGGGTCTCGATAAAGAAACTCATGGGCTCACTAATAACAGGTCATGATAAAGAGTCACAGGTCATAGTAACAGGTCTTAGTAGGTCTCGATATAGTCACAGGTCATAGTACGGTCGCAACACATCTGGGGTGTTATAGAGCCGTGGGACCTGTCAGTCACGGAGACGAGACAATAACGGAACACCTTCTGGTCATCAGTGTCGGCAGGTGTCGGTGCTGTCATGGTGCGTGTCACTGAGTGCGTTGTAGTGCGTATCACTGAGTGTGTGGTGGTGTGGGTCACTGAGGTGTGTGGTGGTGTGGGTCACTGAGTCTGGTGTGGTCAATAGGTGCGTGGTGTGGGTCACTGAGTGTGGTGGTGTGGGTCACCTGTGAGTGTGTGGTGGTATAGGTCACTGAGTGTGTGGTGGCGTGGGTCGCTGAGTGTGTGGTGGTGTGGGTCACTGAGTGTGTGGTTGTGTGGGTCACTGAGTGTGTGGTGGTGTGGTGTCACTGAGTGCTTGGTGGTGTGGGTCGCTGAGTGTGAGGTGTGTGGGTCGCTGAGTGTGATGTGGGTGTGGATCGCTGAGTGTGTGGTGGTGTGGGTCACTGAGGTGTGAGGTGGTGTGGGTCGCTGAGTGTGATGTGGTGTGGATCCTCGCTGAGTGTGGTGGTGTGGGTCACTGAGTGTGATGGTGTGGGTCACTGAGTGTGGTGGTGTGGGTCGCTGAGTGTGATGTGGTGTGGATCGCTGAGGTGTGTGGTGGTGTGGGTCACTCAGTCTGGTGGTGTGGGTCACTGAGTGTGAGGTGGTGTGGGTCGCTGGAAGTGTGTGGTGGTGTGTGGGTCACTGGAGTGTGGTGGTGTGTGGGTCACTGGGGTGTGGTGGAGTGTGGGTCACAGAGTGTGTTGTGAGTGCGTGTCACTTGAGTGTGTGGTGGTGTGGGTCGCTGGAGTGTGTGGTGGTGTGGGTCGCTGGTGTGTGGTGGTGTGGGTCACTGAATGTGGTGGTGTAGGTCACTGGAATGTTGGTGTGGGTCACTGAGTGTGTGGTGGTGTGGGTCACTTGAGTGTGAGGTGGTGTGGGTCACTGAGTCTGGTGGTGTGGGTCACTGAGGTGTGAGGTGGTGTGGGTCACTGAGATGTGGTGGTGTGGGTCACTGAATGTGGGTGGGTGTGGGTCACTGAGTGTGAGGTGGTGTGTGTGGGTCACTTTGAATGTGGTGTGGGTCACTGAGTCTGGTGGTGTGGGTCACTGAGTGTGAGGTGGTGTGGGTCACTGAAATGTGGTGAGGTGTGGGTCACTGAGTCTGTGGTGGTGTGGGTCACTGAGTGTGAGGTGGTGTGGGTCACTGAATGTGGTGGTGGGTCACTGGGTGTGTGGTGGTGTGGGTCACTGAATGTGGTGGTGTGGGTCACTGAGTGTGTGGTGGTGTGGGTCACTGAATGTGGTGGTGTGGGTCACCGAATGTGAGTGGTGTGGGTCACTGAGGTGTGTGGTGGTGTGGGTCACTTGAGTGTGTGGTGGTGTGGGTCAGTGTAGGCCGTGAACGTTGTCTGCCGGTTCACACCTGAAGACATCCACAATAAACCAGTTCGTCCGTGTGAAACTAAATTGTGTCTTTATTTGATCGCCAACTTTTCTTTCGTTTCCTCCCGTCCGCCATTGTTAACTGATGAATGACCACGAATCTCTGTTCTTTCTTAAATCTTTAGTGAGAGGAATTTTCTGCCTTTGGTTTGACGGCTTTTATCTTCAGTAAGCAGATTGACACAAAAGTGCTTTGAGTTTTGCCCCCCATTTTTTTTTTGTCCTCGAGTAGTCGATGTCAAGACGGAAGTTTCATGCAGTTTCCTTTGGTCAACACAACGTCTAGTTATTTCCCGTCCTGCTATTAGTCAAAACGATCTCCTAGGAATTTGCTGACTATTCTTCGTCATTTTATTGGCTAACACAATCCCCTTGTGTTAGCTAGTACAACAACTGTAAAGATGGCGTGTCATCCTTGTTGGTCAACACAAAAATCCTCGTAAATAAAGCCACGTGACAACTACGGTCTTACATCAGAAAGGTAAACATTGTGCCGCCATCTTTGGCACTCTCCGCCGTTGAATGATGTGGTGATGACTGGCGGGAAAAATCTTTGAGTGTGAGTTTAGAAAGTTGATGTTAACCAATACGTTGTGGCCATTAAGCCGTCACCGGTGAACCCATGAACATATTAACAACTGTTTATCTGTAACAAGACCGACGTAATTTAAAAAATACCATGACCTTCCCCAACAACCAACTTTCCCTCCCAACCTGTAACGATATGACGTGACGCAGTACATGACAAGACACGACATCTGTCATGTTCTAACATCTCGTCATGACATATTTATGTCTTATCATATCAAGACGACCTGAGGAGGTAGTGGATGGAAGGAGGGTACTGGAGGGTATATTGGCTGGTAGGAGGGTATTGGAGGGAAGGTTGGTCGCTAGAAGATAGTGGAGGGAAAATTGGCTGGTGGGAGGGTATTGGAGGGAAGTTTGGTTGGCTGGAGGGTCTTGGAGGGAAACATTTGATTTTTATCAGTTTAACGGGTCTTGGTATTTTAATTATCACTATCCAGAACTACTTCGTTTTAAGATTCATAATTAAACTATACGGGTCTATATTTGCATGAATTATAATCTTTAGTGCATAATAATGTTTTTTATAAGGTATTTTATTAATTATTTTATGTAAATTCTTTAGGGGATTAGAGTAACGTTTCTTAATAATGAAGCAAATTTAAAGACTGACGTTTTAAACTATGGAAAGGGGTATTGACCAATCAGGGCCAGAGATTTGCCATGACCAATTACAAGGCAGGGAAGGGCGGCCTCAGAGTGCTCTCAGGATTACGCGGGTAGGTCGAGTTTTTTTTTTTGTTCCTGCGTTTTCATCTTTATTCCTAAACAAAATTACTTAGAGTGAACATTTTTAAACAGTATTAACATGAGTGACTGTAGTGTTTAGTGATATATGACAAACTGATGAATAAACACGAGAAACGATGATTTAAAAGGATTAAATCACGAGAGCTTACAGGTGAGCCATGACGGAGGTGAGTTATGAATTAACCTGCTTTGGAAATGCACAGTATACCTGACCTGACTTTCTCTGGTAACACTGCCGAAATGAAGAAAATTGACGAATAATTTGATAATTTACATTTACAGTATACCAAACGTTTGTAAATACAGTAACATTATATAACATTATTCCAGTAAATTAATGTATTATGACATGACAGGACATGACGTATGAATAGGGCGGCAAAAACATTAGTTCGAAATTGCGATTCTCGCAGAATGTTCGCGTATACAACCTCTTCCGGCACCGGTTACATGGTCTTACAGGCTATTTAACCGGTAACGGCCTATAGACAGTACATAAACAACACGTCACCACCAGGACATCCTCAGACGCCTCTCACAGGTAAACACACCCTCGTGAATATACAAACACGGGTCAGGTCTTGATGATGGCGGGGCCGTGTTGACACTTGTCTGGTGTTTGCTTTTGGTTTCACTTTGTTGTGTTTTATTCTTTTGTCTGTTCTTACTGCCTGTGTCATTGTCGGGTGAACCTGTTATATGGAGGTTACCTGAGCGTTATTGGAGGTTACCTGGTGTGGAGGTTACCTGAGCGTTATTGGAGGTTACCTGGACATTATTGGAGTTGCCTGAGCGTTATTGGTTACCTGGACATTATTGGAGGTTCCTGGACATTAATGGAGTACTTGGACATTATTGGAGGTTACCTGGATATTATTGAGGTTACCTGGACGTGGAGGTTACCTGAGCGTTATTGAGGTTACCTGAGCATTATTGAGGTTACTTGACATTATGGAGGTTACTTGAATATTATTGGAGGTTACCTGAGCGTTATTGGAGGTATCCTGGACATTATTGGAGTTACTTGGACATTATTGGAGGTTACTTGAATACTTTGGAGGTTACCTGGACATTATTGAAGTTACTTGAATATTATTGGAGGTTACCTGGACATTATTGGAGGTTCTTGGACATTATTAGGGTTACCTGGATATTATTGGAGGTTGCCTGAGCGTTATTGGAGTTACCTGGACATTATTGGAGGTTACCTGAGCGTTATTGGAGGTTCCCTGGACATTATTGGAGGTATCCTGGACATTATTGGAGGTTCCCTGGACATTATTGGAGGTATCCTGGACATTATTGGAGGTTACTTGGACATTATTGGAGGTTACCTTAATATTATTGGAGGTTACCTGGACATTATTGGAGGTTACCTGGATATTATTGGAGGTTACCTGGACAGTATTGGAGGTTACCTGAGCGTTATTGGAGGTAACCTGGACATTATTGGAGGTTACCTGGATATTATAGGATGTTACCTGGACATCATTGGAGGTTATCTGAGCGTTATTGGAGGTTTCCTGGGCGTTATTGGAGGTTACCTGGGCGTTATTGGAGGTTACAGCGTTATTGGAGGTTACCTGAGCGTTTTGGGGTTACCTGAACGTTATTGGAGGTTACCTGAACGTTATGGAGGTTACCTGAGCGTTATTGGAGGTTTCTGGGCGTTATTGGAGGTTACCTGGGCGTTATTGGAGGTTACCTGAACGTTGTGGAGATTACCTGGATATTATTGGAGGTTACCTGAGCGTTAGTGGAGGTTACCTGAGCGTTATCGGACGTTACCTGAATGTTATTGGAGGTTACCTGAACGTTATTTAAGACGGTTTCATACCGACCTCTCGCACACTCCCCTATGCTATCCACACACTCACACCTATTCTACCTAATCAGTGTACCCACACTTGTCTTCCACTCACTCGCCTTATTAATCCATCTACCCACTCACCTTTGCAATCCACTCATCCACCTACACTAATAATCCACTCACCCACCTACCCTAATAATCCACTCATCCACCTACCCTAATAATCCACTCATCCACCTACCCTAATAATCCACTCATCCACCTACCCTAATAATCCACTCACCCACCTACCCTAATAATCCACTCATCCACCTACTAATAATCCACTCATCCACCTACCCTAAATAATCCACACATCCACCTACGAATTCCTCGAGTATATTATCCTTTATACCTCTAATATAACGGCCGCTTGTCACTTGAGTATAACGGACAGTAGAGCTTGCCAAACATACCCTCCTTTACAGCGACCAACTCACCACTGTAGTATACTCCGGCGTGTAACGGGAGGTATACTTTGAGTGGAGTCCCCCTCCCTCCACACACCCTCCTCTCCCTACCCCTTACCCCTCTCCTACCCCTTACCTCCTCCTACACCTTACCCCTCTCCTACACCTTACCCCTCCTCCCTACACCTTCCCCCCCCTCCTCCTACCTTACCCCTCCTCCCTATCCCCTTACCCCTCCCTCCCCTACACCCCACCCCCTCCTCCTACCTCCCCCTCCTCCCTATACCTTACCCTCTCCCCTACCCTCACCCCCGTCCCTACCCCACTTACCCCTCCTCCCCTACCTCCCCCTCCTCCCTATACCTTACCCCCTCCTCCCCACACCTTACCCCTCCTCTACCACTCCCCACCCCTCCTCCTATACCCACCCTCTCCTCCCCTACCCTCACCCCTCCTCCCCCCACCTTACCCCTCCTCCCTACCCCTTACCCCCTCCTCCCTATACCTTACCCCCTCCTCCTACCCCTTACCCCTCCTCCTACACCTTACCCCTCCTCCTACACCTTACCCCTCCTCCCACACCTTACCCCTCCTCCTACACCTTACCCCCTCCTCACCCACCCCCTCCTCCACACCCACCCCTCCTCCTACACCTTACCCCTCCTCCCTACCTCCCCCTCCTCCCCCTCACCTCCTTTGCTTCTACTCCTCGCCCTTCCCCTCCCTATCCTCACCCCCCTCCTCTACCCCTCCCCACCCCATTTCCCTACCCCCTCTTACCACTCCCCACCCCCTCCCTACCTTCCCCACCTTCCCCTCATCCTTACTCTTTACCCCTCCTCCCTTCCCCTCACCCCCTCCTCCCTACCCTTCCTACCCCTCCTCCTTCCCCTCCCCACCCCCTCCTCCTACCCCTTCCTACCCTCCCTCCTCCTTCCCCTCCCACCCCCCCCTCCTCCCTACCCCTTCCTCCCCCTCCTTCCCCTCACCCCACCTCCTCCCCTACCCCTTCCCCCTCCTCCTTCCCTCACCCCCTCCTCCCTACCCTTCTACCCTCCTCCTTCCCCTCACCCCTCCTCCCTACCCCTTCCTACCCCTCCCTTCCCCCTCACCCCACCTCCCTCCCCTACCCCTTCCTACCCCTCCTCCCTTCCCCTCACCCACCTCCTCCTACCCCTTCCTACCCCTCCTCCTTCCCCTCACCCCTCCTCCTACCCCCTCACGGAACACATTTCATGGAGTCATATTTCGAGTACAGTAAAACCTTTGTATAACGGACTATATGGAGAGGAATGTCCGTTATATCAAGGGCCGTTAAGATGTGAAACCTCGATATAACGGATTATATGGAGAGAAAAATCCGTTATATGGAGGTTTCACTATTATAGCAACCCCTCCGATAAGACTTTCCTGAGTTTTATATCATATTTAGGATATAACGACCACCTGGCTATAGTGTAGTAGTGTTATATGTGTCAGGTATACAGCACCACCTCGATATAGAAGGCGCTATGATATATAGACCGGTGTGGTATGTTTTTATATATCGGTTATATAGGCCAGGTGGAGGGCGAGGAGGTCATGTGGAGGCCAGGGGGAGGGTGAGGAAGATATGTGGAGGGTGAGGAGGCCAGGTGAAGGGTGAGGAGGCCAGGTGGAGGGCGGAGGTCATGTGGAGGCCAGGGGAGGTGAGAGAAGTCATGTGGAGGCAGAGGAGCCAGGAGGGTGAGGTCTGTGGAGGGAGGAGTTAATGTGAGGGGGGAGGCCAGGTGAAAGGGTGAGAGGTCAAGCAGAGGTCATATGGCCAGGTGGAGGTCAGAGGTCAGTTGGATGGTCAGAGGTCAGGTGGAGGTTAAGGAGGCCAAGTGGAGGGTCATGGCCAGGTGGAGGTCAGGAGGTCAAGTTGGATGGTCAGGAGGTCAGGTGGAGGTTAGGAGGCCAAGTGGAGGTCATATGGCCAGGTGGGAGGCCAGGAGTCAGTTGGATGGTCAGGAGGTCAGGGTGGAGGGTTGGAGGCCTAGTGGAGGTCAGGAGGCCAGGTGGAGGTCAGGAGGTCAGGTGAAGGGCAAGGAGGTCAGGTGTGGAGGTTAGGGTGGAGGTTCAGGAGGCCAGGTGGAGGTCAGGAGGTCAGGTAAGGGTCAGGAGGTCAGGTTGGTGCAGGTGGAGGTTAGGAAATGGAGGTCATGTGGCCAAGTGGAGGTCAGGAGGTCAGGTGAGAGGGCAGGAGGTCAGGTGGAGGTTAGGAGGCCAAGTGGAGGTCAGGAGGCCAGGTGGAGCTCATGAGTCCAGGTAGAGGTCAGGTCAGTTGGATGGTCAGGAGATCAGGTGGAGGTTAGGAGGCCAAGTAGAGGATCAGGAGGCCAGTGGAGGTCAATGGCCAGGTGGAGGTCAGGAGTCAGTTGGATGGTCAGGAGGTCAGGTGGAGGGTTAGGAGCAAGTAGAGGATCAGGAGGCCAGGTGGAGGTCATATGGCCAGGTGGAGGTCAGGAGGTCAGTTGGATGGTCAGGAGGTCAGGTGGAGGTTAGGAGGCCAAGTGGGGTCAGGAGGCCAGGTGGAGGCTCATGAGGCCAGGTAGAGGTCAGGAGGCCAACAGGTTCTTATTGGGGTCATGAGGTGACTGAGGCAGTTTTAACCTCACTGATAGCCAATGATTAAAATATTTGACGATGAAGTTTGGTAAATTTGTGTGTGTGTGTGTGTGGGGGGGGGTGCGTGTAGTTGTGTTTGATTGTGGTGTGTGTGTGTGTGTGTGTGTGTGTGTGTGTGTGTAAGGGGTGGTGGGGGGTGGTTGTGTTTGAATTGTGGGTGTGTGTGTGTGTGTGTGTGTGTGTGTGTGTGTGTGTGTGTGTGTGTGGTGGGGGGGTGGTGTGGTTGTGTTTGAATTGTGGTGTGTGTGTGTGTGTGTGTGTGTGTGTGTGTGTGTGTGGTGGGGGTGCGTGTGGTTGTGTTTGATTGTGGTGTGTGTGTGTGTGTGTGTGTGTGTGTGTGTGTGTGTGTGTGTGTGTCAACTCCCTCAGTCTAATATAACCAATCTGATTCCTCACCCTACCAACCTCACTAACGCAGCTTATGTCTACTTCCCCATTAGATATTTACCTTACACAATTAGTATATTCTTAATTACATTACTCGGTACAGGTATTAATATTACGGTGTATAAAGAATATATCACACGATTATTTTTATTCCTTTAATACTTTTGATAATATTTTATTTTAATGCGTTTTGGAATATTTGAGATATTTAGTATTATTTCTTCTGGGGATATAACCAATTTACTCTTATCTAATGTAATACAATATACTCAAGGGCTTCAAGTTATGTTCTGAATTATATGTTATGTTAAGGTATTACAGAACGCTTTTAGCTTCTGTGTTTTATTTAGCACACGACATGTGGAAATATTTTATGTTCCTGTTGTATAAGTTATATTATGGGTGTATGTATGCTGCCTGTTACAAGTTATATTATGGGTGTATGTATGCTGCCTGTTGTGCAAGTTATTATGGGTGTATGTATGCTGCCTGTCATATGCTATACTGGCGGGTGTATGTATGCCGTCTCGTTGCATGTTATAATATGGGTGTATGTATGCTGCCTGCTGTATAAGTTATAATATGGGTGCATGTATGCTGCCTGTCGGCGCGAAGTTATATTATGGGTGTATGTATGCCGCCTGTTGTATATGTTATATTATGGGTGTATGTGCGCCGCCTGTTGTATAAGTTATATTATGGGTGTATGTATGCTGCCCGTTGTATGGGTTATATTGGCGGTGTATGTATGCCAGTTCGTTGCATGGGGTTATATTATAAGTGCATGCATGCCGCCTGTTGTGTCAGCATTATGGGTGCATGTATGCTGCCTCGTTGTATAAGTTGGTTATATTATGGGTGTATGTATGCTGCCTGTTGTATGTTATATTATGGGTGTATGTATGCTGCCTGTTGTATAAGTTATATTATGGGTGTATATATGCTGCCTGTTGTATAAGTTATATTATGGGTGTATGCATGCCGCCTGTTGCAGGTTATATTATGGGTGTATGTATGCTACTGTTGTGTCAGTTATATTATGGGCGTGAGCGTTCGTTGTATGTTGTTATATTATGGGTGTGGCGTATGCCGCCTGTTGTATGTTATATTGCGGGTGTATGTATGCCGCCTGTTGTATAAGTTATATTATGGGCGTATGTATGCTGCCTGCTTTGCATAAGTTGGTTATTATGGGTGTATGCATGCTGCCTGTTGTATGTTATATATGGGTGTATGTATGATGCCTGGTTGTGGTTGCTATATTATGGGTGTATGTATGCTGCCTGTTGTAGTTAATATATTATGGGTGTATGTATGATGCTCATGGCATAAGTTATATTATGGGCGTAATATGTATGCCTGGTTGTATAAGTTATATTATGGGTGTATGTATGATGCCTGTTGTATAAGTTATATTGGCGGGTGTATGTATGCTGCCCGTTGTATAAGCATATTATGGGTGCATGTATGATGCCTGTTGTATAAGTTATATTATGGGTGCATGTATGATGCCTGGCTGTATGTTATATTATGGGTGTATGTATGCTGCCTGTTGTATAAGTTATATTATGGGTGTAAGGTATGATGCCTGTTGTAAGGTTATATTATGTGTATGTATGGGATGCCTGTTGTATGTTATATTATGGGTGTATGTATGCTGTTGTATAAGTTATATTATGGGTGTATGTATGCTGCCTGTTGTATAAGTTAAGTATATTATGGGCGTATGCATGCTGCCTGTTGTATAAGTTATATTATGGGTGTATGTATGCTGCCTGTTGTATATGTTATATTATGGGTGTATGTATGCTGCCTGTTGTATAAGTTATATTATGGGTATGTATGCTGCCTGTTGTATAAGTTATATTATGGGTGTAAGGAAGGATGCCCACAAGAAGTTACATTATGGGTGTATGTATGCTGCCTGTTGTGTAAGTTATATTATGGGTGTATGTATGCCGCCCGTTGTATGTTTATATTATGGTGTATGTATGCTGCCTGTTGTAAGTTATATTACATGGGTGTATGTATGCTGCCTGTCAGGCGAGTTATATTATGGGTATGTATGCCGCCTGTTGTGGCAGTTATATTATGGTGTATGTATGCTGCCTGTTGCGAAGGTTATATTATGGGTGCGCGTATGCTGCCCATTGTGTGTTATATTATGGGTGTATGTATGCTGCCTGTTGTATAAGTTATATTGGCGGGTGTATGTATGCTGCCTGTTGTATAAGTTATATTATGGGTGTATGTATGCCGCCTGTTGTATAAGTTATATTATGGGTGTATGTATGCTGCCTGGTTGCATATGTTATATTATGGGTGTATGCATGCCTGCCCCTGTTGCATAAGTTATATTATGGGTGTATGTATGCCTGTTGCATGTTATATTATGCGTATGTATGCTGCCTGTTGTATAAGTTATATTGCGGGTGCATGTGTATGCCGCCTGTTGTATGCTGGCATTATGGGTGCATGTATGCTGCCTGTTGTATAAGTTATATTATGGGTGTATGTATGATGCCTGTTGTATAAGTTATGGCATTATGGGTGTATGTATACGCCTGTTGTATACATTATGGGTGTATGTATGCTGCCTGTTGTGTAAGTTATATTATGGGTGTATGTATGCTGCCTGCCGGTATAAGTTATATTATGGGTGTATGTATGATGCCTGTTGGTATAAGTTATATTATGGGTGTATGTATGCTGCCTGTTGTATAAGTTATATTATGGGTGTATGTATGCTGCCCTGCTGTAAGTTATATTATGGGTGTATGTATGCTGCCTGTTGTATAAGTTATATTATGGGTGCATGTATGTCTGTTGCATAAGCTATAATATAAGTGCATGGCTGCCGCCCGTTGTATGTTATATTATGGGTGCATGCATGATGCCCGTTGTATAAGCTTATATTATGGGTGTATGTATGCCGCCTGTCAGGCGCGTTATATTATGCGTATGTATGCCGCCTGTTGTATAAGTTATATTATGGGTGTATGTATGCCGCCTGTTGTATGTTATATTTACGGGTGTATGTATGATGCCTGTTGTATAAGTTATATTGGTGGGTGCATGTATGATGCCTGCTGTAAGGGGTTATATTATGGGTGTATGTATGCTGCCTGTTGTGTGTTATATTATGGGTGTATGTATGCTGCCTGTTGTATAAGTTATATTGGCGGGTGTATGTATGCTGCCTGTCAGGCGAGTTATATTATGGGTGTATATATGCTGCCCGGTTGGCGTTATATTATGGGTGTATGTATGCCGCTCCGTTGTGAGTGTTTATATTATGGGTGCATGTATGCTGCCTGTTGTATAAGTTATATTATGTGGGTGCATGTATGCTGCCTGTTGTGTTATATTATGGGTGTAAGGTGGCGGATGCCTGTTGTATAAGTTATACGGGTATGTATGCCGCCTGTTGTGGCGTTATATTATGGGTGTATGTATGCTGCCTGTTGTATAAGTTGTTATATTATGGGTGTATGTATGCTGCCTGTTGTGTAAGTTATATTATGGGTGTATGTATGCTGCCTGTTGTATAAGTTATATTATGGGTGTATGTATGCTGCCTGTTGTATAAGTTATATTATGGGTGTATGTATGCTGCCTGTTGTATAAGTTATATTATGGGTGTATGTATGCTGCCTGTTGTGTAAGTTATATTATGGGTGTATGTATGCTGCCTGTTGTATAAGTTATATTATGGGTGTATGTATGCTGCCTGTTGTATAAGTTATATTATGGGTGTATGTATGCTGCCTGTTGTATAAGTTATATTATGGGTGTATATATGCTGCCTGTTGTATAAGTTATATTATGGGTGTATGTATGCTACCTGTTGTATAAGTTATATTATGGGTGTATGTATGCTGCCTGTTGTATAAGTTATATTATGGGTGTATGTATGCTGCCTATTTGTATGAGTTATATTATGGGTGTATATATGCTGCCTGTTGTATAAGTTATATTATGGGTGTATGTATGCTGCCTGTTGTATAAGTTATATTATGGGTGTATGTATGCTGCCTGTTGTATAAGTTATATTATGGGTGTGTATGCTGCCTGTTGTATAAGTTATATTATGAATTGTATGTATGCTGCCTGTTGTATAGAAGTTATATTATGAATTGTATGTATGCTACTTGTTGTATAGAGTTATATTATGGGTGTATGTATGATGCCTGTTGTATAAGTTATATATTATGGGTGTATGTATGATGCCTGTTGTATAAGTTATATTATGGGTGTATGTATGCTGCCTGTTGTATAAGTTATATTATGGGTGTATGTATGCTGCCTGTTGTATGAGTTATATTATGGTGTATATATGCTGCCTGTTGTATAAGTTATATTATATGGGTGTATGTATGCTGCCTGTTGTATAAGTTATATTAGCAGGTGTATGTATGCTGCCTGTTGTATAAATTTATATTATGGTGTATGTATGCTGCCTGTTGTATAAGTTATATTATGGTGTATGTATGCTGCCTGTTGTATAAGTTATATTATGGGTGTATGTAATGCTGCCTGTTGTATAAAGTTATATTATGGGTGTATGTATGCTGCCTGTTGTATGAGTTATATTATGGGTGTATATATGCTGCCTGTTGTATAAGTTATATTATGGGTGTATGTGTTGTATAAGTTATATTATGGGTGTATGTATGCTGCCTGTTGTATAAGTTATATTATGATTGTATGTATGCTGCCTGTTGTATAAGTTATATTATGGGTGTATGTATGCTGCCTGTTGTATAAGTTATATTATGGGTGTATGTATGCTGCCTGTTGTATAAGTTATATTATGGGTGTATGTATGATGCCTGTTGTATAAGTTATATTATGGGTGTATGTATGATGCCTGTTGTATAAGTTATATTATGGGTGTATGTATGCTGCCTGTTGTATAAGTTATATTATGGGTGTATGTATGCTGCCTGTTGTATAAGTTATATTATGGGTGTATGTATGCTGCCTGTTGTATAAGTTATATTATGGGTGTATGTATGCTGCCTGTTGTATAAGTTATATTATGGGTGTATGTATGCTGCCTGTTGTATAAGTTATATTATGGGTGTATGTATGCTGCCTGTTGTATAAGTTATATTATGGGTGTATGTATGATGCCTGTTGTATAAGTTATATTATGGGTGTATGTATGATGCCTGTTGTATAAGTTATATTATGGGTGTATGTATGCTGCCTGTTGTATAAGTTATATTATGGGTGTATGTATGCTGCCTGTTGTATAAGTTATATTATGGGTGTATGTATGCTGCCTGTTGTATAAGTTATATTATGGGTGTATGTATACTATTTATGTGCAATAACAATAATAATTAAGGGTTTATTGAAGGAAAATAGCGGCCAGAGGAAGGAAATACACAATGAACAGAAATTATATAAATTACATAATGAGATATTTAGGAGTGAGTCATTTAACATAAGTCTTCAGTACAAAAGATGAGGAAACATGTGGTGACCATACAAGTTAAAACTAGTGTCTGGTACTTTAACTTTGGTTGTAGAAGGCCGGGTCCTAGTCCTGATGTAGTACGTGTGTGTGTGTGTGTGTGTGTGTGTGTGTGTGTGGTGTACGTAAGAGTCATGCCTCATAAAACACGACGCACGACCATTATCACAAAAACACGTGTTGCACATAGCTCATTCTTCCTCCAGTTTCCTCCTTTTTAAACTTAGTTGGTCGATTTGTTTGTGTATTTTATTCTCTTGTATTTTGTATATATTGTGTATTCTGGATGTGTATGATTCGTATACTGTATTTGTAGATAAATGACTTTTCTGTTTTGTTTTATTTTAACTGTTGTATGAAATGTATTTTACTGTATTCTGGATATGTATTATGGTTGTATGTATTTTTATTAGGTAAATAATCGGGTATTGTATATTAATATGTTTTAGGTTTATTTTTGTATTAATGTTATGTATTTTATTGTTTTATTACATCTGGTTTTTTTTATGTGGAGTGAGACAACATTATATTTTGTTTATAAATACACGTTACTAATTATTGTGTATTTACGTTTGTTTTACCAAAGTGAATTTTTATTCCTGGAAAAACAAGGTGTATTTTATGTGATTTTGAAATTTCGTGTTTATATGCTGTCTGTCTGTCTGGTCCGTCCTGTCTCATCTAGCTGTCGTTTTGTTTGTCCGTCTGTCCTGTCCGTCCAGTTCCATCCCATCCCATCCTGTCCATCTAGCTGTCCGTTCTTTCCCGTCCATCTAACTGTCCATTCCGTCCTGTCCAGTCCTTCTAATCTGCCCAGCCCATCTATCTATCTCCCCATTCCATCCCATCCCGTCTATCAAACTCTCCGTACCGTCCCGTCCAATCAATCTATCCAGTCCGTCTCATCCATACACCTGGTTGCTGTCATAGCGAAGTCGTTTCCTCGTGTAGGTTATGGTATGGCTAGTAATGGCTCTATCTGATACCTTAGAGACTTAGACCATGTGTGGATATTACGAGGGGAAGCTGTGTACATTGTGAGTCAATAGGTATGAGATATAGAGTCAGAGAGAGAGAGAGAATGAGTTTGAGAGATAGAGTCAGGAAGAGATAGAGTGAGTCGGAATCTATATAAATTTTCAACACCACTTATTAACATGAGATTGAGAACTATATAAACATTCAACATAAATAAGATAATATACTCTTTCCTTCAATATATCATTTATAAAGAGTTAACCATAGTGAAGGGAAGTATAACCTAAATATACGTAATGCTGTGGTTAGACTTTCATGCCTCGCCTGTACGGTATATAACCAGACACAGTGAAAGTAAACGATTATTATTCGCGTTTCTTGAATCAGGTTATTGTTATTTTAGAATTGTTTCACCTGGCCTCTGTGATTTGTTGTGTGTGTGTGTGTGTGATTTGTTTATGTGTGTGATTTTCTGCCTGTGTTATTGGTGGTTTTGTGGGTTTTTGTTTTGTTTGTATGTATGGGTTTGTGGTTTCGTGTTGCTGTTTTATTGTTGGAACAGATTGCATTATTTTGTGGTGGATGAAAGGTTTTATTTAGATGTTATTTGGTGGGAGGATCGATAGATAGATAGAGGATATAGATAGATAAATAGATAGAATAGGGGAGTAACCCAGATTTTCTTACAAACATGTAATTCCACGTGACTGGAGTTTTATATTTCTTGATGTAAGTTTAATGGTTGTGTTTACTTCCGTGTCAGTGGTAGTGGTGAGGGTGGTGAGAGGGGTGGTGAGAGGGGTGGTGGTGGTGAGGGGGGTGCAGGTGGTGGTGATGAGGGTGAGATTGGTGGTGATTGTGTTGAGGGTTAGTGGTGGTGGTGATCAACTGTCATCATCCCGTCCCCTCTCTCTCCCTCTCTCTCCCTCTCTCTCCCTCTCATGTGGTGAAAGGTGTTAGCAGGAAGAGAATTGGATGGTTAAAGAAACAGATTGCTGACTGTAGATAGACAGATGAAGACAGACAAACAGACAGACAAAGCATACATAAAGACAGGCATACAGTAAGATAGACAGACATAGACAAACATAAGACAGACAGACAGACACAGACAGACACAGACAGACAGAAAAATCAAAGTCTCTCTTCGTGTGGATATTTTCAAATTATTTTCCCATTTTAATAATTTGTTCATGTAGTTTGATTATACTCTAAATAATTACTTTAATATACTAGTAAAGAAAAAGTAATATAATCTGCTGATAATATTACCTTTGATATTCTCTACGTGATGCCTATAAGAATTACGTTTATACTCTGGTGTGTAGAACTGTAGGTAGAGTCTGTAGTTTGGAATATAGAAATTATATATATTTTTAGGTGTAGAACGTGTTGGTAATAGTGTTTTTTTTTTAGAACATATAGACTTTCCATATGTATTTCTTTATGTGTGTATATTGTGGTTTATATGTAGAATGTATATGATTTATATATGTATTTTTCGTCATGAATATATTACAAATTACACTGAAACTAAAATGAATGAATTTTTATAGTAAGAATTAAATAAATATGGATGTCTATATATATATGCTATAAAATACACACTGATTGATATATTTGAATTTATATAAACATCGTATTAATTTATATAGATCGCTGTTCACTTCATACATATAATTATCTCTCCTTGTGTTACCTGTCAAACCTTAATTAATAATCAGGTGTTTCTTTTACAGGTAAGGACTGGTGATACCTGAGGGAGGACACGTGACCTTATTGACCTTCAGGGGCATCATCTCGTTAAAGGTCAGGTCAAAGGTCACTATATCTAACTGGTATATTGTTTGTGGATAGGTTAATTAACAGGTGTGTGTGTGTGTGTGTGTGTGTGTGTGTGTGTGTGTGTGTGTGTGAGAGAGAGAATATTTCCCTGTATGTACTGTACCTGTATGATTGATTCGTGACCTTTATTCAGTTACAAAATTTTTCTAATAGGGTCAAATATTCTTGTAGCTTGGTTCAAGTTTTGTGTTTATTAATTATTCATTTATTCACTTTTATACGTTCTTTCTTTCTTTCTTACTTACTTACTAACTATACCTTGTGTCTTCAATGTAACCTGGAATGTGAGAATATAACCTGTTGTTAATTTGTCGCCTTGGGTTGTGTACCCAGTGAGTTTCGTCAGTTCTTACGTCTTTCCGTTTGTCCTTCCTTCATTCCTCTCTTCTCTACTTTCTTCCTTTACGTATTTCCTTCCTTCCTTTCTTCCTTCCTTCCTTCTTCCTTTCTTCCTTCCTTCCTTCCTTCCTTCCTTCCTTCCTTCCTTCCATCCATCTCCTGACCCCGAGGCATAACAAAACAACCGCTTCTAAGATGCTAACAAAAGCTTGTATGCAAATTAACCAGTTGGCAAAGAGATAACATTTAGCTGAGAAACTCTCCAGTATAGGGATTTAGCTGAGACACACTCCAGTATAGACATTTAGCTGAGACAGACGGAAAAATGGCACAGGAAAATATGGCACAGGAAAAAAATGGAAAAATTTTCATACCAGGAAAAAATGGCACAACAAATTTCACTTCGAGCTCACGAACCACAAACAAGCTAACGAGCCTATGTTTGAAGCTATCCAGCGTATTCGAGTTAATGAAAATGTTTGGTAACTTGTAATGTCCCCTTTGTTTAGCCCAACTTCCATTTATACACCTCGATCATATCGTCCCTCACTCTACGTCTCTCGAGCGAGTGCAGTTTAATATGCTTTAACCTGTCCCTGTACTCAAGGTTCCTAATGCCCAGGATTAGTCTTGTCATTCTCCCCTGAATTCTTTCTAGGGATTCTATATCCATTCTGTAGTACGGTGACCAAACTGAACTGCGTAACCCAAGTGAGGTCTCACAAGCGCAAGATATAGTTTTAGGGTGACTTAGATGGTCTTGTAACCAACACTCATTCCTTTCAAAGCTTTCTTCACTTCCTTTACTACCAGGTTGGTTAGACACAGCCACCCAACTATTTGGCGTTCCATCCAGTAGATCCAAGCTGACCATGCTGTTGTATCACCTCACATCATCTAAGAATCTCGTGGTGAGCGACCCAGGAAGCGCTAAAAACGAGTTTACAAGAAACAAACCTCCAGACAAGGCTGAAGACCCTCTGCCAGGACCGCCAAGCTGGTCGCAAGTCAGTCCAAGGCGCTGGCTATAACATTAGTTGGAAATATTAAACAATAAGATGCAATGTGACATTTTTAGTTTTGTAATTCATTTATGTACAATTTTTACTAACATACGGTAGATTGTTTTAGTTAAAGGTAATAAATGTTTTATGTTATGACGTTGATATAACTCTTAAGTAAGTTTCAGTAACAAACGTTATAAAATTTTTGCGAAAACATGTCAATAAAAATTAATGTGCCATGTTTTCCTAGTCTGATGATTATGCCTTTGTTCCGGGGCCATATTTCCCTACATTCGAGACATACACCAGTATAGACATTCAGCTGAGACACACTCCAGTATATACTGTATATTTAGCTGAGACACACAGACTATAGTATACACATTACTCCACTTAGTCAAGGTGGAGAGAAGGAGGGAGGAGGGTGTGTGTGAGGGACGGAAGGAGGGAGAGAAGGTGAGTGGGAGGGAGGGTAGGAGGGTGGTAGTGAAGGTGTGAGAAAGGGAGAGGGACGGGAGTGATATAAGAGAGAGAGAGAGAGAATGTGTGAATTTGTATGTACAGTATGTGTGCGTTTTTGTGCATGTACAGTATGTGTTGTGCTTTGGTGTGTGTGTGTGTGTGTGTGTGTGTGTGTGGTGTAGTGAGAAACATGTTGTGTACAAGCGGTCATACACTCAGTCAGTCTACGGGTGGTTATGTAACTGTGTGTGTTCTGGTGAAGTGTGCAGTTGCTTGTGTCGACCCTCACACTTACATGACGGTGTAAGGTTTAGTGTGTCTTGAGGAAGTGTGAGAGTAAGGTGTTGAAGATTCTCAATTCGTTGTTTTTTAGGGAATTTAAAGGTTTTTGTTAGTAAATTCTGTATGGGTGAGTAAATGTTTCTGTTGTCCTCAAGTAGTCTGTTGTTTTTGGTGAAGGATAAATTCTCGACGGAGGTTTATTGAGAAAATTCTCCGATGCTGACATTAATTCTCGCCTTCATAATGTAATCTTTGCATAATTAGACATTATATTGGTATTAATAAAAAAATTAACCAGTAAAACATTTTGGGATTGATTAAAATTCTCTTTAGAAAATTCTGTTGGGGTTTAATTCCACGATAGAACGCATAGAAATAATCACGTGTTTCCTCAATAGAATTAAAATCATCTTGAAGAAATTTCCGTGAAAATATTCAAATTCTCGGTATTTTCTTTCATAATAACGAATTAATTTTAAAGAAAGGTTTGTGACCAGTAAAAAAAATTATGAATTGTATGTTTTGTTTGAACAAGATGAGTGTGTGTAATTTTCTCATGAAGGAAGTCTCTCTCTCTCTCTCTCTCTCTCTCTCTCTCTGTCTCTCTCGTCATGATATAATTTCATCATTTACGAAACAGAAGTATAATAGAGACTCTCCTGTCATTTGTCTTCCCGGCCGCTCATTGCCAAGTGTCGTGAATCGTGGTTTATTTTAGGGTCTGGGGGCGATGTAAACAAAGTTCCAATAATGGGTGTCGCGGCTGCTCGGGCGAGGGATGGGTTGTGACTACCTGGCTGGCTGAAGTCTTTTGAAAATGTCAAAATATTGGAAATAGGATAATGGTTTTGGGGAGTGAGTTATGTTGGTGTTAGTCTTGGGAATAGAAGAAGTTGTAGGTTAATATACATACTCATTTATACTTATAGCTACAGTATGTATGTAATAATAATGATAATAATAATAATAATAATAATAATAATAATAATAATAATAATAATAATAAACGGTTTATTAATAGAGTTGCAGCCGGTGGCTGAAAATATACAGACTTACATTTGATTTAGACATAATGATATAATATGCATTGAATACATTTACAGGGCTGTACAGTACATAAATCAGGAGTTGTATATTATTTTAACATTAGATGGGATGGTGCTGCTCTTATATCTATCGGTGCGGGCTCTTATGGGCTGAATTTTGTTGTAGTGGCGGACTGCGCGAGGTGGGTGGGGGGCTGCAGGTGGCAGGAGGTGGCGATGGCGAGGGTGGTGCATGTATATTATTGTATTTATTACAGAGAAATGCCTCAATATATATATATATATATATATATATATATATATATATATATATATATATATATATATATATATATATATCTCTTCTCTGATAATACGTAATAACACATACGATGAACATGTTTCAGCACTTTGCCTTCATACACAAACACGCCTCGTCACATACTCCCACCACCCTCCACCCACCACCTTCCACATCCCACACACCAACACCCCCATCCCACCACCCCACACCCCCATGCCCACCACCCCATCCCCCACCCACACACATCCCACATCCCACACATCCCACCCACATCCTTCACCCATCCCCCACACACATCCCACAACCTCCCACATCCTCCCCACCACCCCCCATCCCACCCATCCCCACCTCCCCCACACACATCCCACATCCCCATCCCATCCACCCATACCCACCATCCCCACCACACATCCCACAACCCCACACACATCCCACCACATCCCCACATCCCCACACATCCCCACATCCCACCCCTACATTCCCACACACCACCCTCCACATCATACACCATCCTACATCCACACACCACCTACACCACACACACACACACACACACCTCATCCCATGCACCTCCTCACCCCTACTACCACCACCCCTCCCTTTCCCCTACCCCTAACACACTCACACCCCACCCCACACATCCCACCCCTTTCCCCACACACCCCCCCTTTCCCCACCCCACACCCCATACCGTCCCCACACCCCACATCCCCCACACATCCCTACACACACACACACCACCCCACCCCCCACATACAGTGAATCTTAGCGTGTGTGGTTTTTACGTCCCGTCTTTATGGTTGGGTTGATGGATGAAGTTTTTCTTATAGTTTCCAGACACTTGTGAGGAGCGACCACTTAAGGGAGGTGCCACTTTCTCTATTACCGGGCAGGTTCTTGTGAGAGAGAGAGAGAGAGAGAGAGAGAGAGAGAGAGAGAGAGAGATTTTGTGTGTTTAAGACAGTAATTGAGATGGAAAATAAAGAAACAGACAGACAGACAGACGTACATGACATGCCACACCTTGGTAGAGTATCGGGGTAGAATTTGGGACAGCGATAGTAATGAATTAATGAATAAATAAAGTGATAAGACGCCAACATTGATAAAGACAGACTGAGACAGACGTACATAATTATACAGGCAGGAAAAGAGACGGACAAAGGAAAGTAATATACAGCGAAGTGTTAATAAAACGGAAAGAGAATAAATAGAGCAAAAGGAATAACACAAGAAGTCAAAGGGAATAATGATAGTAGTAATAATAATAATAATAATAACGCAAATAATGACAGATAATTGGATGAATATGAATCAATTTAGATACATGATTATACAGACACAGACGAGCGTAAGGCACCACCACCTCCTGACAACGGCGGGGCATAAAAAACACCCCTCCAACATAGTACTTTACAGGTGTGGCAACATGTAAATTAGTCCCCCTCCCCCCCCCCTCTCTGCCACCTGTCTGTGTGAGAGAGGAGGGGAGGGGAGGGGAGGGGGGGTGCCTCACCAAAAATCACGGGGATGGAGAAGTGAGGGGTGGGTGGGGGGTGAAGGGTAATGATTTAGAAAGGGGTGGATGGAAAATGGGAAGAGGTGGAGTAAGAGTGGAGGTGGAGTGTGGAGGTGGAGTAAGGGTGGAGAGGGGAATGGGGGTGATGAGTGTAGGGGATAGAGTAGAGGTGGAGATTGGAATGGGTGGAGGTTGGAATGGGTGGAGGTTGGTGAGGATAGAGGTGGTGGAGAGAGGTAGGGTTGGAGGGAGGGTACAGGTGGGGAGAGAGAGAGGGGTTAGATGGAGAAGGGAGGTGAAGAGGGGAGGGAATTGGAGATGGAATGAAGAAAGATGGGGTTTGAGGACGGGTGCAGAGAGAAGACGAATGGGGGAGGGTAAATACGTAGACATAATGAAGAAGAAGAAGAAGGAGGAGGAGGTATCGGAGGAGAAATGAATTGAGAA
This sequence comes from Homarus americanus, assembly GCF_018991925.1. Lineage (NCBI taxonomy): Eukaryota > Metazoa > Arthropoda > Malacostraca > Decapoda > Nephropidae > Homarus > Homarus americanus. The sequence goes on from NW_024757042.1 coordinate 115,341, forward strand.
TGGGGGAGAGGAGGAGGAGAGACCAAGAGAGTAAAGGGGGAGGGAATGGAGGCTAGAATGGGGATAATGAGGGGATGGTATCATAGGTCCGTCAACAAAATTATGGGTAAAGTAAAAATGGGGAAGGGGGAATTTGGGGGAGTAGAGTGCTTAAAAGTCTATAAAGGAAAGAGATGGGGATAATGGGGAAAGTGTCATAGAGTTGGTAGATGAGAATTGAATGGGTAAATGGGAGGGAAGGGGTGGGGAGACGAGGGAAGGCCTAGAAAAATGGGGCATGGGTACCTGGAAAAGTATTTTTTTTTTTACGTAGATTAGGGGGGGGGGTGTAATAATAATAATATTAATAAAGAACCATAAAGAAATGCAAAAATGAAAAAGAAATATCAATAGTGAGAAACAATTTATGTATGTTGTGTTGTCAAAAGTAAGTGAGACAATTGAGACCCTGCAAGTGTGTGTAAATGGAGCTAGTGTGTTGGAGGGAGTGTGGAGGTGTCTTGTAGGGGTGAATTAGGAGGTAAGTTGAGGTGGTTCCTTTATATATCATTGGAAGACTCGGTTTGTATAGGATGACTTAAGAGTAGGAGAAAGATGTGTGTATAGTGTGTGTGTGTGTGTGTGTGTGTATAAGGGGAGGGTGTGTGGGTGTTTCTATGTGTGTGTGTGTGTGTGTTTGTCTGTGTTTGTCTTAAGTGTGGGGTGTGGGTGTATGTGGATGGTGTGTATGTGTGTGTTGGGGTGTGTGTGTGTATGGGAAGGATGTGGTTGTGTCTAGGTGTGTGTGTATAGGAGGGATAGATAGTATAGGGGAGAGTACAAGTGAGGGGCTATGGTGAGGATAGGGGCTAGTATCATAGAAGAATAGTAAATGATGATAATTTAATGGCTAGAATGTTTATTTATTATCAGTTATATTACAGAAGACATTAAGCCACCAGGAAGAATGATCGAAAAAATTCTACCTAGACCCAGAAACATTACTATAACACCTTGGTGAGTGTACGTGAAGCTGGAATAGTTTATCTAGCCAGAATAGTACAAGAGTGAACAACAGCAGGAACAGTTTATCTAGCCAGAATAGTACAAGAGTGAACAACAGCAACAACAATATTGTTTTGGCTGAACCTTTAAAGATTGTTGTAGCTCTCGTCAAGGTTCCTGATTACTGCTATACATTTATCTCAAGGTGGAGTAAGGTGAAGAGGATGGGTGAAGACTGTGGGAGAAGGGGTGTTGGAGAGAGTAGTGGAGGTCGGAGGGGTGTTGGAGAGAGTAGTGGAGGTCGGAGGGGTGTTGGAGAGACTAATGGAGTATCGGAGGGGTGTTGGAGAGGGTAATGGAGGTTGGAGGGGTGTTGGAGAGACTAATGAAGGTCGGAGGGGTGTTGGAGAGACTAATGGAGGATCGAAGGGTGTTGGAGAGGGTAATGGAGGTTGGAGGTGTTGGAGGGTAATGGAGTTGGAGGGTGTTGGAGAGAGTAATGGAGGTTGGAGGGTGTTGGAGAGACTAATGAAGTCGGAGGGTGTTGGAGGCTAATGGAGGATCGAAGGGGTGTTGGAGGAGTAATGGAGGTTGGAGAGAGGATGGAGTTGGAGGGGTGTTGGAAGGGTAATGGAGGTTGGAGGTGTTGGAAGACTAATGAGGTCGGAGAGACTAATGGAGGATCAGGTGTTGGAGAGGTAATGGAGGTTGGAGGGTGTTGGAGAGACTAATGAAGGTCGGAGGGGTGTTGGGGAGACTAATGGAGGTCGGAGGGGTGTTGGAGAGGGTAATGGAGGTCGGAGGGGTGTTGGAGAGACTAATGGAGGTCGGAGGGGTGGAGGTAGTGTGTTGGAGGGAATTGAATATTGAATAAAATGAAGGTGATCGACTGGATTACAATACAACAGGTGATATCATCAAGACTTGTGGCACCTTGTAGTGAGTCTCGACGGGTTCGTGAGGCAGTGATGGGGAACCAGACGGACAGACAGACAGACAGACAGACAGACATGATTATTCTCCGACTCGCTTGTGACAGAGAGAGGCAGACAGACAGAGACCCACCGACTAACCAACCCACCCACGTAATAATGATCGTGGTTGGGCGAGTATTTCGACTCCTACATCAGAAAGGTCCTTACCGTAGATGGGTCGTGTTGAAGGATGTCCCACCCATATATATTCAGGATACAATCTTGCCTGAGTTAGAAGGGGCTTTAGGATACCTTATAACCTTTAGGATGGTAGGATAAGATGTGGAGTGAAATAGGATCCTGAGAGAGAGAGAGAGAGAGAGAGAGAGAGAGAGAGAGATGTATAAACTGATTGTATTAGTTTGATCCGTGTAGTGGGTGCTTTGATGTGAAAGTTTTTGCACGCACACACACACACACACACGTACACACACACACACACACACACGTACACACACACACACACACACACACAGAGGTAAGGTGAGGCAACACAGGTAAGTCATGAAGAAACTGGAGCAATACAATATATATTCACAGCCGCCACCACTGAGTTACCTCACTTTCACTCAGTGTCAACCCGGGGTCCTCCTCTTCTGCTGTTAAGTGTAGTCATCTGTCCTCGTAGTCAGCAGAGTTCGTGGTCAGCTGTCCTCGTAGTCAGCTGAGTTCGTGGTCAGCTGTCCTCGTAGTCAGCAGAGTTCGTGGCCAGCTGTCCTCGTAGTCAGCTGAGTTCGTGGCCAGCTGTCCTCGTAGTCAGCTGAGTTCGTGGTCAGCTGTCCTCGTAGTCAGCAGAGTTCGTGGCCAGCTGTCCTCGTAGTCAGCAGAGTTCGTGGTCAGCTGTCCTCGTAGTCAGCTGAGTTCGTGGTCAGCTGTCCTCGTAGTCAGCAGAGTTCGTGGCCAGCTGTCCTCGTAGTCAGCTGAGTTCGTGGCCAGCTGTCCTCGTAGTCAGCTGAGTTCGTGGTCAGCTGTCCTCGTAGTCAGCAGAGTTCGTGGCCAGCTGTCCTCGTAGTCAGCAGAGTTCGTGGTCAGCTGTCTTCATACTCAGAGCTGTAGATAGAGTTTGGTCAACCAGGCGCCATGTTTGTTACTCAGCGGGTGGGAATTTTTCTCGGGTTGTTGTCTCCCACATATAGTATTTTATAAACATCACGAACTCTATCTACAGCTCTGTTCATAGTCAACCGAGTTCGTGGTCAGCTGTTCTCGTAGTCAACCGAGTTCGTGGTCAGCTGTACTCAAGGTTAACAGAGCCCGTGGTTAGCTGTGCTCGAGCAACAGCTCTCACGGTCAGAGGCGCTCACGATCGACTAAGCTTGCGATCGCTAAGTACATAGAACTGCAGCCATATGGTCTGTTGGCTGTTTTCGTCATCAGTTGCTTTTGTAAACCTGTTTTTGTATTCAGCTGTTTTTGTTACCTATTGTTTTCGTCATCGACTGTTTTTGTTAATTTGTTTTTGTCATCACTTGTTTTTGTTGTTTTCGTCATCGACTGCGTTTGTTAACTTGTTTTTAACTTGTTTTCGTCATCGGCTGCTTTTTTTTTTACTTGTTTTCATCACCAGTTGCTTTTGTTAACTTGTTTTTATAAATAGATGTTTTTGTTAACTTGTTTCCTTCAGCAGCTGTTTAATGTGGCAAAAGGCGTCTTAACAACCCTGATAGTTAAATTACCTTAAATCCTTTGGTATGACACTTAAATCCCACCTTATTAGGCGGTGTTGGTGTAAAAGTTTTGATGGTGGTGTTGGAGTGTAGGTGTTGGAGTAAAAGAGTTAGTGTTGGTGGTGGGTGTTAAGAGCAAGTGTTGGAGTGTAGGTGTTGGAGTAATAGAGTTAGTGTTGGTGGTGGGTGTTAAGAGCAAAATGTGGTGAGGTGTTAGAGCAAGTGTTGGTGGTAGGTGTTGGAGTAAAAGAGTTAGTGTTGGTGGTGGGTGTTAAGAGCAAGTGTTGGAGTGTAGGTGTTGATAATAGAGTTAGTGTTGGTGGTGGTTAGAGCAAGTGTTGGAGTGTAGGTGTTGAGAATAGAGTTAGTGTTGGTGGTGGGTGTTAGACAAGTGTTGTAGGTTGTGTTGAGCAAGTGTTGAGTGAGGTGTTGGAAGGAGTGTTGGTGGTGTAGTTGGTGGTGTTGAAAATTAGTGTTGGTGGGTGTTAACAAGTGTTGAGTGTGTGTTGAAGAGTTGTTGGTATGTAAAAAGGTGTTGGAGTAATAAGTTAGTGTGGGGTGTTGACAAGTGTTGGAGTGTAGGTGTTGGAGTAATAGTTAGTGTTGGTGGTGGGTGTTAGAGCAAGTGTTGAGTGTAGGTGTTGGAGTAATAGAGTTAGTGTTGGTGGTGGGTGTTAGAGCAAGTGTTGAGGTAGGTGTTGGAGTAAATAGAGTTAGTGTTGGTGGTGGTGTTAGAGCAAGTGTTGGTGATGAGTGTGGAAAAATGTTGGTGGCTAGTGTTGGAGTAGTGTGTTGGTGGCTAGTGTTGGAGTAGGTGTTGGTGGCTAGTGTTGGATAAACTGCTTGTGATGAGTGTTGGAGTAAAGATGTTGGTGGCTAGTGTTGGTGGTGAGTGTTGGGTAAGTGTTGGTGGTGGTGGTGGTGTTGCTGAGGTAGAGTCCACGCTCTGGGCAGTCACAACTATCATTTTTCATCCACTGACACTGACTGTATAGATGTATTGATGCATTTATCATTATTATCATTTATTATTATTATCTTTTTATTATTATTATTATTATTATTATTATTATTATTATTATTATTATTATTATTATTATTATTATTATTATTATTGTTGTTGTTGTTGTTGTTATTTGTTGTTGTTGTTGTTGTTCATTACTCGACTGTTGAGGAGTAATAAATGGTCTTCTTCACGTCTCCTTAGGTTACTCAACACCTTTATGACTGTGGTTTGTATCGTGTGTGTGTGTGGAAGGGGGGGGGAAGAGCTAATTTTGTGAACTAATTTTACAATTTCATCTTATTCATTAATCAGTTTATTACTAATTTACCGTATCATTAAATATTTCCTTACGTAATTCACTCAGTTGTGTTTTTACCTTATTGAAGCTACACCTTTATTGTTGGCGCCATTTAAGATTTCATCGTTGTTCATGTTTTTATTGCGCCATTATATTTCTTATCATACTGAATCTTATTTTGGAAAGCTGTTACTGGGCGGAATGTTCTATGTATTTCCGTATCATTAAACAACTTTCAAAATTTATTATATTATCATTTTTACTCCTGATTTCAAGAATAGGTGATATATATCAATCAATTCGTTAGTATGCCTTTTCTTAATGTTTGTCTGTACGCCGATATTTACTTTTTCATACGTATCTCCTCAATAACTACAAATACATAACATCTACTCTTTTGTACTATTTTGTTAAAGCTGTTCCTCAAGCGTAGGATAGAAATGGTCTTCCTGTCCAAGGTGAGCCAGTCATCACATATTTCTGAAATTTCGTGTTTTGGCCCTGAATTTGGTTTTGTGCGTGTGACTATACTGCTTCTGTGATCACTGGCGTCGATCACTTATATAACAGGGTGAGACGATGACTAACATAACTAGGAGACTGAACCTTTGATGAAATAAATATATATTATATGATCTATGTGTTACTAAAACGAAGGTCTATAATATATCCCTGTGTCCATTACTACTACAACTAACCCAGTATAAATGTCCGTTTGAGAAAATAGACCATTAATGTGTGGAGTGAGTGAACGTATGTGGAAGAGGTAGACACAACACGCCAGAGACCACGAGTTGTCGGGTGGGGAGAGGAGGAGGTTCAGTCAGTTTGGGAAGAAATAACTCGAAACAGGAATCATGCACTGAGTAACAGTATAACAAGGTGAGGTTAACATGCAGGTTTGTGAGAGAGAGAGAAGAGAGAGAGTCTAGCCTCTCCTGTAGGGTGTCACTAGAAAGAAAAGTCTATTGCCTGGAAGTGAGACGGATGAGTGTTGCCTTAGTTAACTGCCATGAGGTGAGGGTTGTTGGTAGCCCCAAGTCAAAGATGGAAATTAAGCTGAGAGTTTAATGAAGGAGAAATGTTGTGGTGTGGAGCGAGTGACTGGGAGGAGAGGAGTACTGATGTTGGGGAGTGGAGTGAAGAGTTGTGGTTGTAATGAGGCTGTTGAGGAAAAAAGGTGAAACAGTGTGGGTGACGTGACACAACCTTGGAGTACACAGAGATTGCTAGGGGGTATCACAGAGTTTGGTTAATTTTTAAACACAGAGACAACTTGAGGCAGCCTGGTTTGGGAGTTTTTTTATCCTGACCTTATTAAAGACTTAACTGGTGTCAAGGGCAACACTATACCGTCCTTTGGTGAGTGATGGGAAGAGAAGACAGGAGAAAGAGTTACTGATGATGATGATGCCTAATATATGACGAAGTAAAGACGGGTGATGGCAATTGATGGGATATGAGGACCATCTTGGAGACTTAGTGAACAGACAAAAGCATTATTATATATAACCTTGATGAAGAATACGACCTATAAGACAAGTTAGGAGAGGTTGTGTAGTTGAGCGAGGACAGACGACAGTTCCGGGTACATTGTTTTAGTGCCATTGTGGGAACGTCAACTTCTCCAGGTCCATA
>NW_024757043.1:0-60832 GCF_018991925.1 Homarus americanus
TTGATATACTGGTATGTAGATCGGATGAGTGTCTGGCTCGAGTGTAATGTGATGGGCTGTCAACGTTGTTTTACCTCGGGGTTCAGGTTCTCCAGGTAATGCTAGTAATTCTAAAAGATCACTTTTGCCGTGAGGATGATCGACAACTTTCACGTGTGGAGTTATTAACTCTACTATATCTTCGATACATGATTTATCGGTCAGTTCCCCTTGTGTTACACTACCTATTGGCATTTCTACTGGTTACACAACGACTGAATGTCGTAAACAAGGAAATTACCCCCAAAAAATACCTTTCCTAAAGTTATAGGCCCCCCAATTCTATTGAGAACAAGGACATCTGTGAGACTACCTGACCTAACTGTGGTTAAGGTAGACTCAAGTGACAAGCTCATGCATTTTCACTCAGACACACAACATCTGTTCCTTCACTCACATTTGGCAATCCGATAGTGGTTCTAGTTAATTCCTGGCTATGTAACCGTTGTACACCAGTTGACACAGCAGGCATTAAAATCCACTTCTTGCCGCTTTCATCCCGAATGTCCTTTGAGCTACTAGGCGAAGTTTCAGGGAGTGACTCAATAATTAATTGCTTCTGTGCGATAGACTCCCCCATGCCTGTCGAAGCAGTTATTACACGAACATCCAAGGCAAGCAATGGATGTAAGGTTTGCATTACATAATAAGTTTTACAACTATGCTTTATGGTGTGATTTCTTGGCTGAACATTAATGTTGTTCTGCTTTACTGTGGAAAGACCGATTAACCTATCCACTGGCAAATAGAATGCTTTTACTATGTAGAAATCTGCCAGAAAGCTTTACTGGACCTTGAAAAACAGATTGGCAGTGTTGTCACACCCGGTATAGATAGGATAAAGGCTAGCGACAGGGGGGAAGGAGCTTCAGTGGAAGTTTAGAGAGAGGATGGAAGGGAATTTTAGTGAGAGGGGACAGGTGCCGTGGCTTAACACAGTTTGCGTGGTGTGGGGTTGCAGGTTTGAGGCAGCAGCAACTAGCCTGGACGCGGCGGAGAGGGGGCAGAACCATGAGTCAGGTGAACGTCAGGTGCGTGTCAGATTAGGCAATGGTTTCTCGGTTCTTGGCCGGCTTGATTGGGTGTGGTGTTTTCTTAGTGTTGTTTGCTTGTTGTGGGGGCCTTGTTAGCTTAAAGTTGACGATCTTGTTTTCCTCCTCTTTTTGCTCTCTTGGACCGTCCATTCGCTAGTGTCTAGGTCCTGTTCTTCTTTGTGCCCTGGTTGCTTATAGATGTGGAGGAAGTCGGAGGAGGTGATCGTGATGAGGTGTCCTGCATCTGGGGGTCTCGCGGTCTTCTTGTCTCTTGGTAACGTGTGTCTTTTCTTGGGGCTTCTTTTCTTCTTGTTTTTTTGGTTTCTTGTGTTTCTTTTCTTGGGCGTGTACTGCAAGGAGGGCCTCCTTGTAACTCAGTTTCTTGTCTAGTCTAACCTTGGCTATCCTGCATTCCTCCTTCCATTTGTGGCAGGTCCGGTCGGCAGAGGAGTGTGAGCCGCTGCAGGCAGCGCACTTTTTCACGGCGCTGGGACAGGAGGTATAGCGGTGCCCGGAGGTACCACACAGGGAGCATACATCCCCCTGCGCCTTGCACTTGTTGACTGTGTGTCCGTAGTTCTGGCATATGAAGCAACGCTTGGGTCGGCAGTAGGGCGTGACTTGGACGGTTTCCGAGGCCAGTTGGACTTCCCGGGGTAGAGTTTCGCGGGGTCCGACCAGAACCGTCGTTTCGGACAGCTTCTTGACACAGTGGTGCTAATCCAGGAGTAGTTAGTCAATCTTGTCTCGTTTCAGGTGTTCAATTTCGGCGTGGGAGATCACTCCCAGCTTCAGGTTGTCATACTGGTGGAATGTCGGTCTAACTGAAATGCCGTTGATGGCGGTGTACTCCGACAGTTGTGCGGGTTAGCCATAGTCGGCGCAAGTGATCTTTAGGTCTCCATACAGCTTCAGGGGTTCTACTTTGTCACCCCCTTGATCCCTTCAGAGTTAAAAAACTCTTTGAGAACTATTAAGTTGAGTTTTTTCAGGCAGGTTTTCTCAGCCGGGCACAGCCGGATCACCTTGGAGTTATCCATGTACATGACCATGTTCTTGTGAGGAGGGATCAAGGGTAGGGTGTGACCGTTGCCCTCCAAAAATAAAAAAATGGTCCTACAATGCTGTTCTAAGTTTTAGCGTTGTGTATTTATCTAGGAAACACCCCTGTAAATTTTCTTGGAGATCGGTGCATGTTTGAGCTAGCACCGTCGGCTTTACAAAATAACAAGGAATATTATTATCTAATGAACAAATTTAGTGGAATTTCTTTTATTAGACTTATAAGATATACTAACACCAAGCAAATGATCGATCATACCAATCTTAATGCCCCTAAAACAATATTATAGATTAGTACGAAATACAATAATCCCAATAATTGCATTTCTAGGTTCAAGACCCATTTCTCTCAACTGGCGTACAATGAAAAAAAGAAATACTACTACCCAGCAATGCCTGGAGTGTTTGAGGAGCGCCAGCAAGAGATGGCTGACTTCTTCCGTGAATCTCTAGCCCAACCATTTACACGTGGCGACTACAAGGAGCTGGTAGAGCTTTATCTGCTGCTTGTAACTAAAGGATCCGAGCCAGTGAACTTCACGATGGTCTACCCCGGCGCACGTCACAAAGCAAGGTGGATGGCTAAACTGCTCTATACCCTCAAGATTGTTCTTTCGTCAGACCAGATCAAAGAGCAGTTTCCCAAAGCCGAGGTTGTGACTAAAAGTCAAATCAGCAAGTTTGAACGGTTTGCTGTGTTCACAGTTGCTGTTTATGTCCCATGGTGGATTGTTTGCCTCGTTCCAGCAAGTGCGCCACTGAATGACTGGAATTTGGTCGAAACCTTGGCTGAATTTGCCCCATATGACGCCACAATAGTTGACAGAGCACGTGTGGCACTCGGTAGACACACTTGGTACCTAACTGAGGAGTTGGTCCCACTGGCTTTGTTCTCGTCCCAATTACAAGAAAGGACAAAAGAGGAGATGAGGAAGGCCCTTCTTTGCCATGAAGGCACTGAAGTTTCTAAGAGAGTGAGGGCTCAATAATGGGGGTTATGGAAAGCCATATCTTCCCCCTGTCCCAGAAAGTGGCACTGCCCTGGTGGACCTAATTGGGCCTGACTCAAGCCGGTTCTTCACCATTTTAGGCATGCCCTATCAGTTTCTCCACAGTCCAGCCAGTGAATGGGCGGATCATGACGACTACCTGAACATGAAACGGGTTGTGGACAAGCTTCAGATCGTCAATGAGGCTGGAGAGCGTGGTGTAAAACTTTGCCATGACTTTCTTAATGTTGCCAGGGATGAGGAGCTCTTTCAAGAAGTCCTTCAAGTAGTTGAAAATGACAGGCTCTGTGTTCCTAATCAGCGCAAACGATCATCTGTTTCTGAACAGAAATCATGGTTTCTTGATCTAGAGAAATAATACCATGTGAATATATGATTAAACCCCTTAATGTACCATGAGGGAATAAGAATGATTAACTTTTTTGTGTTAGTGATAGCAGCTTTTAATTAAGACAGCCAAATAATTTGTGTTAATATCCCTTATGATGGTTTGTGTAATCTCATATATAGGCGGGTATGCCGTATAAGCAAAATCGCTATTTTCAAATTACTGGTGCTCACTCAAATATGCATGAATCTTCAAAAATGCACGTGGGTATTTTTTATGTCAATATGCAACACCAAAATTTTGAACAGCATTGTAGGACAAAGTTGGGGCAACTGTCACACCCTAATCAAGGGGGTGACAAAAGTAGAACGCCTAAAGCTGTATGGAGACCTAAAGATCACTTTTGCCGACTATGGGCACAGCTACACTTCCTGTCCCAACGCCGAGAAAAAGTGCACTGCCTGCGGCGGCCCACACTCCTCTGTCGACCGGACCTGCCCCAAATGGAAGGAGGAATGCAGGATAGCCAAGGTTCGACTAGACAAGAAACTGAGATACAAGGACGCCCTTCTTGCAGTACACGCCCAAGACAAGAAAAAACAAGAAACCAAGAGACAAGAAGAAAAATAAATCAAGAAAAGAAGACCAAAGAAAAGCCACACGTTACCAAGAGACAAGAAGACCGCGAGACCCCAGGGGCAGGACACCTCATCACGATCACCTCCTCCGACTTCCTCCACATCTACGAGCAACCAGGGCACGAAGAAGAACAGGACCTAGACACTAGCGAATGGACGGTCCAAGAGAGCAAAAGGAGGAGGAAAAGAAGATCGTCAACTTTAAGCTAACAAGGCCCCCACGACAAGCAAACAACACTAAGAAAACACCACACCCAATCAAGCCGGCCAAGAACCGAGAAACCATTGCTCAACCTGACACGCACCTGACGTTCACCTGACTCATGGCTCTGCCCCCCTCTCCGCCGCGTCGAGGCAAGTTGCAGCTGCCTCAAACCTACAACCCCACACCACGCAAACTGTGTTAAGCCACGGCACCTGTCCCCTCCCACTAAAATTCCCTTCCATCCTCTCTCTAAACTTCCACTGAACCTCCTTCCCCCCCTGTCGCTAGCCTTTATCCTATCCTTCAGGTCATGTTAGGTGAAGCCGTGAGGTCAGGGCAGGTCAGATCCGGTCACACTCAGTGAACCAGTGAGACCCACAAAATTACATTGCCCCAGGGGGGAATGCCCCTGCCAGTTGACACACACACACACACACACACACACACACACACACACACACACACACACATGCACACACTAAATTGGAAACCACACGTCAGTGAGGTTGTCAAATCTTCCAGTTTCCGTCTCCACCTCCTCCGCCGACTCAAGTCCCTCGGAGTTCCTGCACCCGAGCTCCTCAGTGTTTACTCATCATTCATACTTCCCAAGCTCACCTATGCCTCCCCTACCTGGTCTTCCTCCCTAAATGTCACACAACGTAAACACCTAGAAAAAGTGCAACAGAGGGCATGCAAGATTATTTTCTCCCCTTCCTACTCCACATATCAAGAAGCGCTCAACACACTGACACTCTCGGCTCTCACTGACCATTACCACGACCTCATCTGCAAATTTGGTGAGAAGCTTCTGCACCATCCTCGACACCGGCTCCTACTACCACCTGAGATTCCTCGCCCGAGAATTGTTGTTCGACACCACAACCGCATCCAGCCCATACGAGCAAGAACTGATCGCTATAAAAACAGCCCAGTCCCAACCATTGTAAAAATTATCAATAACTTGTAATAATCCAGTGTATTCACTCCCAGTAAATCCTACTGTTTGCACTGTCACTATGTTGAAATGCCCTGTAGTTTGAGCTCTTCCCCATCTAGTTATTATATATCTTATTTGTATCACTTATGTTACTTGTATATTATTTGTAAATCGAAACACATTCCCCAATTATGTAACTGTATATTTTCAGCCTTCCGGCTGCTATGATCTTTCAATAAACCGTTAATTATTATTGTTATTATTATTACACACACACACACACACACACACACACACACACACACGCGCGCGCGCGCGCGCGCGCACATATTGTCACATTTTTGTGGGCTCGGGACAGAAAATTAAGTAAAATGTGAAATTTAGCATTAATGTTAGAATATTAAAAATTATTATGTTAACACTAAAATACTAAAGTTAATAATATAACTGCTCTTGTTTTGTTACACCTTAAAATGGGCTACATTTTGTTTGGGGCTACGAAATTACGGTACGATATTTTTCTTTGGTAAGAATTACGATAAATCAGGCTGACTAATGTACGTGTTCTGACCTCACTGTTGTGTTCTGACGTCACTAGAGGAAAGGTCACGGCAGGCTTAGCTCCTGGGGATTAATTGTCAGTAATGGCTAATGCTACTTGTGAACAGGACTGTGCCCTTCTGAGGGCAGAGTTAGAGAGGACCAAGGAAGAAAACTTAAAACTAAAGGAAGAGATAGCGTGGATGAAGGAGGAAACGAGACAAGGAAAGCCCGTGTCTGACGAAAACTCAGGCTAATGGAAGTTTGTGAGGAGAGGGACGACCAAATTGGTGGTGTAAAAACACACCAAGGATACCACAACAACAGCTAAGTGTACCAACCTTTCAATCCTTTGATGGACGAATTGGACGTTAGCATAGTCAGGGACAAGGCTGACAAGGAAGGTACGAAAACCTGAATTGTTGGCAATTCCCAGGTACAGTACCTGGACAGAGCTTTTTGTGGTAAAAATAAAAATAGGATGAGGGTGTGTTTGCCAGGAGCTGGGGTGGGGGCTATAGTTGACAGGATGGACAATATCTTGTCTGGTAATGGGAACAAACCCATTATCTGCCTTAGTGCAGGAGGCAATGATATTGGCCGGTGTAGGAGTGAGGAGCTTCTTGATAAGTACAAGACAGCTATAGAACGTATTAGGTCGAAGGGAGGGATCCCTATCATATGTCGTATCCTGCCAAGAAGAAGAGTTGGCAGTGAATGGCTGTCAAGGGCAGTTGGTGTCAACGGCCGTCTTGACGGATATTACAAGTCAATATAAGAACATAAGAATGGAGGAAACTGCAGCGGGCCTATTGGCCCATACTGGGCAGTCTCATTTAGACCCAACCCCTATTGCTCATATATCCATCCAACCTATGTTTGAAGCTATCCAGCGTATTCGAGTTAATGATGATATTTGGCAACTTGTTCCACTCATCCACTACTCTATTTGCAAACCAATGTTTACCTATGGCATGACATGACATAAAGGTTAGTAACAGGGGGGAAGGATAAAGGGAGGATTGAAGTGAATTTTAGAAGGAGAGGAAAGGTGCAGTGGCTTAAACACCGCTTGCGTGGTGTGGAGTTGTAAGTTTGTGGCAGCAGCAACTTGCCTGGACGCGGAGAGGAGGGGCAGGACCATGAGTTAGGTGAGCGTCAGGTCAAACGTCAGGTGCGTGTTAGGTTGGGCAATGGTTTCTCAGTACTTGGTCGGCTTGATTGGGTGTGGTGTTTTCTTGTTTGGTGGAAATATCTTGGTCTTCTTGTTAGCTTGAAGTTGATGATCATCTTTTCCTCCTCTTTTTGCTCTCTTGGATTATCTATTCGCTAGTGTCTAGGTCCTGTTCTTCGTCGTGCCCTAGTTGCTCGTAGATGTGGATGAAGTCGGAGGGGGTGATCTTGATGAGGTGTCCTGCCCCTGGGGTCTCGTGGTGTTCTTGTTTCTTGGTAACATGTATCTTTTCTTGGGTCTTCTTTTCTTGATTTTTCTTTTCTTCTTGTTTTTTTGGTTTCTTGTTTTATCTTTTCTTGGGCGTGTACTGCAAGGAGGGCCTCCTTGTAACTCAGTTTCTTGTCTAGTCTAACCTTGGCTATCCTGCATTCCTCCTTCCATTTGGGGCAGGTCCGGTCGGCAGAGGAGTGCGGGCCACAACAGGCAGCGCATTTTTTCTCTGTTTTGGGGCAGGCAGTGTAGCGGTGTCCGGGGGTAACGCACAGGGAGCATATGTCCTCCGGTGCCTCACACCTGTTGACGGTGTGACCATAGTGCTGGCAGCGTTTGGGTCTGCAGTAGGGCTTGACTGGCACAGTTACCCACGCCAGTTGAGCCTCTTTGGGTAGGGTTTCATGGTGTCCGACGAGGGCAGTGGTGTCGGACAGCTTCATGACACAGCTGACTTGTCCCTCAAGTAGTTGGTCCAGCTCTTTTGCGTTCATGTGGGCAATTTCGGCGTGGGAGATTACTCCCAGCTTCAAGTTGTCCCACATGTAGGCTATCGTATGTACTTGGATGCCGTTGATGTCGGAGATCTCTGCAAGTTGTCCGGGCTGACATTATTCGGCGAATTTGATCTTGATGTCTCCATGCAGCTTCAGTCGTTCCACCTTGGTAATCCACACGATCCCTTTAGTTTCAAAGAACTTCTTGAGGACTAGGAGGTTTAATTTCTTGGGGCAGGTCTGCATGACTGGGCGTATCCGAGACATCTTGGAGTCTTCGTAACCGGTCATGGTGAGAGAGAGTGAGTAAATGTGAAAAGTTTACCTATTTTACGCCTAAATCTAAATTTGTCTAATTTAAAACCATTGTTACGAGTTCGCTCCTAGTTGGATAGTTTGAGTACCTCTGCTCAGCCCTGACTTCCATTTACGCACCTCTATCATATCGCCCCTCACTCTACGTCTCTCGAAGCAGTGCAAATTAAGATGCTTTAACCTGTCTCTATACTCAAGGTTCCTAATGCCCGGGATTAGTCTTGTCATTCTCCTTTGGATTCTATCCAAGGATTCTATATCCATTCTATAATACAGTGACCAGAACTGAACTGCGTAATCCAGGTGAGGTCTCACAAGCGCAAGATATAATCTTAAGATAACCTCGCTAATCTTGTGACTAACACTCCTTTGTATTAACTCAAGTACTTTATTAGCCTTGTTACGAGTAAAAACACATTGTTTACTTGGATTAAGATTCCTACTTATCAATAATCCTAAATCATTCTCGCAGTCGGATTTGTCAATGACATCATTGTTCATCTGGGATCTGGTTTCCCTGTTTATATCTCCTATACTGAGTACTTTACATTTGTCCACATTGAATCTCATCTGCCATTTTTCAGACCATTTGAAATTTTTTTTTAGATCTTCCTGTAGTTTTGCAGAGTCATTCTCAGTTTTAATTACACGCCCTATTTTAGTGTCATCAGCAAATTTACTTATGTTGCTGTCTATGCCGATATCTATGTCGTTTATGTATATAATAAATGATAATGGTCCAAGTACTGAGCCTTGGGGAACTCCACTTGAGACGTTGCCCTAATGGGATTTAGTGCCGTCAATGCTCACTCGCTGTTTCCTGTCCTGTAACCACGCCCTAATCCATTTTAGAATATCTCCTTTAACGCCATGAGCCTCCACCTTTTTTATAAGTCTTTCGTGGGGGACTCTGTCGAAGGCTTTGCTAAAGTCGAGATACACCACGTCATAATTGTGCCCCTCGTTCACTAATTCGAAAACAGGTGAAAAGAATGTTAATAGATTAGTTAGACATGAACGCCCGCTTGTGAAGCCATGTTGGGAATCATTGATCAACTTGTGCTTCTCCAGGTGATTTCGAATAGAGTTTGAAATGATTGCTTCCAATAATTTGCCTACAATTGATGTTAGACTGATTGGTCGGTAGTTAGAGGATAGTGATCTATCTCCCTTCTTGAAAATCGGTATTACATTCGCTATCCTCCAGGATTCTGGTACTACACCCGTTTTTATGGACATGCTAAACAACTTTGCTAAGGGCATACTAAGCTCTTCCTTACATTACTTTAATACTCTGGCAAATTTCTCATCGGGACCTGGTGACTTATTAGGCTTTAGTTTGTCTAGTACCCTCTAGTTGCTTAATAACATCGTTACTGGTCACAACTATCTCGCCTACTTTATTTTCTTCGCTATCTCTGTATAGAGTCGGTGCCATGGGTATCATGTTTAAATTTTCGGTGGTGAAAACTGTTGAAAAATATTTATTCAGATAATAGCTCATTTCTCCGCCGTTATCAGTTAGCTCACCGGTATCTGATTATATTGGTCGAATCTTTTCTCATGTTTTAGTTTGATACATTTGATAGAATCCCTTGGGGTTTCCCTTCGCCCCCCTTGCTGTCTTCAGTTCATTACTCCTCTTTGCTTTTCTCATCTCGGTCTTAACCCTACCAGCCAATACCTTATAATAATCTCGGAGGTAGACTTCACCACGATTTATTCTCCTACCTATAGCCTTCCTTTGTCCAATAATATTCTTTAAATAATTATTTATCCATTTAGGGTCATTGTTGTTTGATCTGACTTTTTGGTATGGTATGTTCTGCCTTTGCGCATTAAGTAACTCATTATTTAAATTGTTGTGGAACTTGGCAACCTCAGATCTTATTATTAGGTCTCCCGGTAAGGTGAAGTCTCCCTCGGTGGGTACATAATGAGAGGTCACCTCATGTGAGGTCATGTAGTTCACCCCAAGTGTGATACCCTTTCTCTCAGCTATCAAATTTTGCCCTTCTGAAATCTGGGACTTTAGTGGAATTTTCCTTGGGGCTGCCCTGAAATTCTAACTGGAATCTAATTTCTTTGTGATCGCTGTTAGCAAGTTCGTTCCCTACCTCGACATTACTATTGAGGTTTTCTCTGTTTGATAGAACTAAATCGAGTATATTATTACCCCGGGTGGGTTCGGTTATATGTTGGCTTAGGAAACAGTCCTGGATTGTTTCAAGAAAATCCTCTGATTCTGAGTTTCTTGTAAGGTCAATCCAATCTATTTGGCTAAAGTTAAAGTCGCCTACTATACAGACATTGCTATGTATGGAAGCCCTGCGCATTTCATCCCAAATAAGTAGCACATTAACTCTATCAAGCTTAGGAGGACTATATATTACTCCTGTGATTAATTTTTCCCTAACATGGATTAGTTCTATCCAGATTGTTTCTGCATTCCATTCTGTTTTTATTACCTTATTTATTTCACACTTCAGATTATCCCTCATATAGATTGATACTTCGCCTCCTTCCCTAATCTGCCTATCAGTATGGAATAATTCGTAACCTGCAATTTGGTATTCGACAGGTAACACACGTGAGTCTAGGTTTATCCACGTTTCGGTGAATGCTATTATATCGATTTTTTTTTGGTACATGCCAACGCCCTGATTTCATCTATTTTGTTTCTCACACTTCTACTGTTTGCGTAGTAGACATTTAAACTAATCGTGTTCTGAGTCCTCTCTTTGTCGCGTTTATGTTTTAACTCCCTGCCTAATTTCGTTTTGCCATAATTCCTAGCACTATTTCCCTGTAACCTTTCACTTTGTTTACCCGCTCCCACTGCAGTCTCCTCCACCCCCGTGCTCATACGTTCTCTTAGCAGTTTAAGGACTTCGACATCTTTTGAACTGCCCTCTTGAGAGAACCAGCCAAGGTTGCCACCCCATCCCTAGACAGATGCACCCTATCCCTAGCATAAAGGTCCCTTCTACCGTAGAAGTTGGCCCAGTTGTCAATGAATGGGACTGATATTGACTAGCAATATCCGTAGAGACGGCCGTTGACACTAACTGCCCTTGACAGCCATTCATTACCAACTCTCCTTCTAGGCAGGACATCACATATGATAGGAATCCCTCCCTTCGACCTAATACGTTCTATAGCGGTCTTGAACTTATCAAGAAGCTCCTCACTCCTACACCTGCCAATATCATTGCCTCCTGCACTAAGGCAGATAATGGGTTTGTTCCCATTACCAGACAAGATATTGTCCATCCTGTCAACTATATCCCCCACCCCAGCTCCTGGCAAACACACCCTCACCCTATTTTTATTTTTACCACAAAAAGCTCTGTCCAGGTACTGTACCTGGGAATCGCCAACAATTAAGGTTTTCGAACCTTCTTTGTCAGCCTTGTCCCTGACAATGCTAACGTCCAATTCGTCTACTAAACGACTGAAGGGGTTGGTACACTTCGCTGTTGTTGTCGTATCCTTGGTGGGCTTTTTCACCACCTTGGTGTGTTTTGTCACCACCAGTTTGGTCGTCCCTCTCCTCACAACCTTCCATTCCCCTGAGTTTTCGTCTGTCATGGGCTTTCCTTGTCTCGTTTCCATCTTCATCCTCGCTCTCTCTTCCTTTAGTTTCAAGTTTTCTTCCTTGGTCCTCTCTAACTCTGCCCTCAGAAGGGCACAGCCCTGTTCACAAGTAGCACTAGCCATTACCGACAATTAATCCCCGGGAGCTAAGCCTGCCGTGACCTTTCCTCTAGTGAGGTCAGTCCCATTCATTGACAACTGGGACAACTTCTACGGTAGAAGGGATCTTTATGCTGGGGATGGGGTGCATCTGTCTAGGGATGGGTGGCAACCTTGGCTGGTTCTCTCGAGAGGGGAACTTAAAAGATGTCGAAGTCTTTAAACTGCTAAGAGAACATATGATCACGGGGGTGGATGAAACTGCAGTGGGAGCGGGTAAAAAAAGTGAAAGGTTACAGGGAAATAGTGCTAGGAATTATGGCAAAACTAAATTAGGCAGGGAGTTAAAATCTAAAAGCGACAAAGAGAGGACTCAGAACAAGACTAGCTTAAATGTCTACTATGCAAACAGTAGAAGTATGGGAAACAAAATAGATGAAATCAGAGCGTTGGCATGTACCGAAAAAATCGATATAATAGCATTCACCGAAACTTGGATAAACCTAGACTGTAAAGGCCTGGGACGTAGGGATAGAAATCCCTTACCAGCCTAATCAGGATCTTATAAAAGGAAAGTCAAGGACCATGGTTTTCTGAGGAATAACAAACAACCATTCGAGTTTGACATCTCTTTACTATATAAATATAAACAAAACTCTGACACAACTCAACAAACATTAAATAACAAATACGGGAGTCAAACAATTATGAGAATCAACAATTAATGCAGTCAAACAGTTAATGGAAGTCCAACAATTAATGGAATCAAACAATTAAGGGAAGTCAACAATTTATGGAAGACAACAACTGATGTAATCAAACAATTAATGGGAGACAACGAGTGATGGAATCAAACAATTAATGGGAGTCAGCAATTAATGGAATCAAACAAACAATAGAATCAAACAATGAACAGATATTTCCTGCGGCAGCAGCCCTGGGGAAGGTTCTGGAACGCTGTGATTCACTCTCAGGGGGAAGGTCCATTCAGCTCCTCACTCGAGAGACAGCGACCCATGTCTTGATACAGCAGGAGAAGCACCGGGGCGCAGACGGTGGAGATGAAACTGGCGGGGACGTTGCAGCCGCAGTAGTCGTCGGGGTAGGTGTCCAGAGATTGACAGTCGATAGGTGAAGGTCTGGGGACACAGCCCACAAGTCCAGAGCCTTTGGTGGGAACACCACCAGAATTTGGAAGAGCAGCAGGGGAGGTGTGTCTGGTTTGAAATCTGGGTAATGTCTGCCTGTGACACTGGTAGCAGCGACCTCCTCACCTCAGTCCAACCCCCCCCCCCCCAAGTGGGGGTTGCCCAAGCAAACGAGCAAGTGAGCAGCGGTAACGAGCAGGAAGATCGTTACCGCCCTTACACAAAGAGAGAACTCATAACACGGCTAGCTTAAATGTCTACTACGCAAACAGTAGAAGTATGAGAAACAAAATAGATGAAATCAGGGCGTTGGCATGTACCGAAAACATCGATATAATAGCATTCACCGAAAATATGGATAAACCTAGACTCACGTGAGTTACCTGTCAAATACCAAATTGCAGGTTACAAATTATTCCTTTCGAAAGGCAGATTAGGAAATGAGGCTGAATAGCAATCTTTGTCAGGGATATTCTGAAATGTGAAATAAATAAAGTAATAAAAACAGAACGGAATACAGAAACAATTTGCATAGAACTAATCGATGGTAGGGAAAATTAATCACAGGAGTAATATATAGACCTCCTATTCTTGATAGAGTTAATGTGCTACTAATTTGGGATGAAATGCGCAGGGCTTCCATACTTAGCAAAGTCTGTATAGTAGGCGACTTTAACTTTAGCCAAATAGATTGGATTGACCTTACGAGAAACTCAGAATCAGAGGATTTTCTTGAAACAATCCACGACTGTTTCCTAAGCCAACATATAACCGAACCCACCTGGGGATACTAATATACTCGATTTAGTTCTGTCAAACAGAGAAAACCTCATTAGTAATGATGAGGTAGGGAACGAACTTGCTAACAGCGATCACAAAAAAATTTGATTCCAGTTAGAATTTAAGGGCAGCCCCAAGGAAAATTCCACTAAAGCCACAGATTTCAAAAGGGCAAACTTTGATAGTTTGAAGAGGCAGCTGAGAGAAGGGGTATCACGCTTGGGGGTGAACTACATGACCTCACATGAGGTGACCTCTCACAATGTACCCGCAGAGGGCAACCTCACTTTAATGGGAGACCTGATAACGAGATCTGAGGTTGCCGAGGTCCACTACAATTTAAATAATGAGTTACTTAATGCACAAAGGCAGAACATACAATACAGAAAACTCAGATCAAACAACAATGACCCTAAATGGACAAATAATTATTTAAAGAATATTATTGGACAAAGGAAGGCTATAGGTAGGAGAATAAATCGTGGTGAAGTCTACCTCCGAGATTATTATAAGGTATTGGCCGGTAGGGAGGTGAAAGCAAACCCCAAGGGATTCTATCAAATGTATCAAACTAAAACACGAGAAAAGACTGGACCAATGCAGTCATATACAGGCGAGCTAACTGATAACGACGGAGAAATGAGCAATAATCTGAATAAATATTTTTCAACAGTTTTCACCACCGAAAATTTAAACTTGATACCCGAGGCACCGACTCTATACAGAGATAGCGAAGAAAATAAATTAAGCTAGATAGTAGTGACTAGTAACGAAGTTAGTAAGCAAACAAACAAACTAAAGCCTAATAATTCACCAGGTTCCGATGAGATATTTGCCAGAGTATTAAAGGAGCGTAAGGAAGAGCTTAGTATGCCCTTAGAAAAGTTGTTTAACATGTCCTTAAAAACGGGTGTAGTACCAGAATCCTAGATGATCGAGAATGTAATACCGATTTTCAAGAAGGGAGATAGATCACTATCCTCTAACTACCGACCAATCAGTCTAACATCAATTGTAGGCAAATTACTGGAAGCAATCATTTCAAACTCTATTCGAAATCACCTGGAGAAGTACAAGTTGATCAATGATTCCCAACATAGCTTCACAAGCGGGCGTTCATGTCTAACTAATCTATTAACATTATTTTCATCAGTTTTCGATTCAGTGAACGAGGGGCACAATTGTGATGTGGTATATCTCGACTTTAGCAAAGCCTTCGACAGAGTCCCCCACGAAAGACTAATAACAAAAGTGGAGGCTCATGGCATCAAAGGAGACATTCTAAAATGGATTAGGGCGTGATTACAGGACAGGAAACAGCGAGTAAGCATTAACGGCACTAAATCCCATTGGAGCAATGTCGCTAGTAGAGTTCCCTAAGGCTCAGTTCTAGGACCATTATTATTTATTATATACATAAACGACATAGATATCGGCATAGACAGCAACATAAGTAAATTTGCTGATAACACTAAAATTGGGCGTGTAATTAAATCTGACGATGACTCCGTAAAACTACAGGAAGATCTAAAAAAAAATTTTGAATATTCTGAAAAATGGCAGATGAGATTCAATGTGGACAAATGTAAAGTACTCAGTATAGGAGATGTAAACATGGAAACCAGATACTAGATGAACAACGATGCTATTGAGAAATCCGACCGCGAGAAAGATATAGGAGTAATGATAATTAGGAATGTTAAGCCAAGTAAGCAATGTGTATTTGGTCGAAACAAGGCTAATAGAGTACTTGGGTTCGTACAAAGGAGTGTTAGTTACAAGACTAGCGAGGTCTTCTTAAAACTATATCTTGAGCTTGTGAGACCCCACTTGAATTAAGCAGTTCAATTCTGGTCACAGTATTACAGAATGGATATAAAATCCTTGGAAAAAATTCAGAGGAGAATGACAAGACTAATCCTGAGCATTAGGAACCTTGAGTACAGAGACAGGTTAAAGCTTCTTAATTTGCACTCCCTCAAGAGACGTAGAGTAAGGGGCGATATGATCAAGGTGTATAACTGGAAGTCAGGGCTGAACAAAAGGACATTACAAAGGTACTCAAACTATCCAGCCAGGAGCGAACTCGTGACAATGGTTTTTTATCAGACAAATTTAGATTTAGGCGCGAAATAGGTTAACATTGGTTTGGAAATAGAGTAGTTACCAAATATCATCATTAACTCGAATACGCTGGATAGCTTCAAACATAGGTTGGATGGATATATGAGCAATAGGGGTTGGGTGTAAATGGAATTGCCCAGTATGGGCCAATAGGCCCGCTGCAGTTTTCTCCATTGTTATGTTCTTATGTTCTTATTTTTCCCGTCGGTTTGCATGAGCTTGCTTTACACGCTGTATGTTCTTGCAGCCTTCTGTATTATGGTACGGGGACCCCTGTAGTACACACCATTTATTCGGGGTGCCCTTAGGTGATGTAGGCATTTTATTTTAGGTGTAGTATCCTTATGGACTTTTTGGTTTAGTTGGATACTCTGGATTTTTAAAGTCCAGGGAGAATCCTTTCCCGTGATCTTGCCACGGGCTGGATGGGCATTTGTCCTTTTGTCCTCCAAACCAACACTTAGCTGTGGCATGTCCCTTACGTTTGCAGATTTTGCAAAAAGGTGCCTTTTTGGGTTTGGTTCCTGTGGTAGTTTGTGGTTGTTCCTTAGAACTGGTTACAGAGCCCTAGGAGTAGTTTCCATCACATCAGAAATTTCCTCCACGTAATCTACAAACTTAGTCCCTGATTTATATTTCTTTTTCCTATCTGCTTTGCACGTAGTTTCTTATAGCACCATGACAAACTGTTGAAACTCATGGATCTTGTAGAAATTTTACCTAGTTATTTTTCCTTCATCAAACCAATTTGAGGATGTAATGTAAGTTTTGAGGTCCATCACAGTGTGTCCGGCTAGAGCCTGTGCTTCCTGTGCGTCCATGAGCAAACACACTGGTATTTGTACGCTCTGCCATCTTGAAGACCCAAGTGAGCGTCCTTTTGTTCCTGACCTGATAAAGGATATGAAATCGTCCCTAAGTGTTTTATAGTCAGGGATTTCATCCTCAAAGGCTGTAGCGTGTATCATTCTATGTGGCCGACTACTGGTTTTGACGTTGCTCCAGACGTAAGAGATTTTATCTCTGTCGTTAGTAACATCATTGTTTCGCAGTACGTCTTCACACTCATGCAGAAATATTAAGGCATCAAAATTTGCATCTTTGCTTGTAAATTCTCGTACCTTGATGTTATTTGGAAGTATTTTTATAGTTTAATAGACTGATGAGGTCTGTGGGTTAGTAAAACCACCTGTAGGCATTTTTGCTGTGCTGGTTAAAGCACTTGCATTGTTAACATGTAAAGGTAATGGGTAAGTGTTATCTGACCTAAGTTGTCTACTGTGTAAGTCCTCGAACTGAGAATCTATGAAATTTTCACAGCTAGTTAAGGAGTCACTAGGTGTTAACTCTATTTGGCTAATTTGTGGTAATTCTTCACTAGCAGTTGCGGCTAGCTCCTGTGAGTCTGTAGATGACTGACTATCTGAGTCTGAGTCACTAATTTCCTGTTTGAGACCCAAAAATTTTGGAAGAGGATCTATAAATAAGGATATGTTTCACTTCACTTTCAGCATAACACACACTAAGTTGCCCACTCAAGGAATAATACAATAGCTTTTATAACGAGTTATGGAAATGAAGAGAAAGATAATTAAAAGTTTATATACTTTGTGTGAATCCTCTCTTACTTTATTAATGTGTTTATTTAGTTTTGCTTTTAAGCCGTTGTGCATATGATTTATTTTATATTGACTACGTGTGAAGATTTCTGGAAGTTCACTTGTGTTTGTGTAGTCTGTAAAATAATGATTGTTTGTGATCTACCGGACCGAAGAATCCGTAGAATTTCGACGCCAGGTGGTGATGTCAAAAGTCGATGACATCCTACTCTGGGAAGGTTGACGTCACTCGTCTTGCAGCGATCAATCTCGGGGCTGACCTTTCTTGAGGCAATCAACCTGGGGGTGACCTTTCTTATGGTGATCAACCTGGGGCTGAACTTTCTTGCAGCAATCAACTTGGGGCTAACATTTCTTTTTTTTTACTTTTTTACTTTTATCCTCTTCGCCACTGATCGGCTTGTTAGCCGCTTGGGCGATCGGTCACGTCTCTTTTCATTTATATTCTTTACCAAAAGATCGGCTCGCTAGCCGCCCGGGCGATCGGTCACGTCTCTGTCACGCACTGTTGGCAAATACTGGGCATGCACCGGCTCCTGAATGTACCTGAACCCGCTCCAGTGTTGGTCAAGTCTTCTCTTGAAAGAGCTCATACTCGGTGCCGTCACAACACTCTCTGGTAGATTGTTCCAAGACTTTACAACCCTCACTCCGAAAAAGTTTGCCCTCACGGTTTTCTGGACTTGCGGCTTCTTCAATCTTGAGCTGTGACCCCTTGTGGGGCGAGCGTCCGCCAGCTCCAAGTAAGGACACTCAACTGAGTAGTGCCCCCTGAGATGCTTATACACCTCAACTAGGTCCCCCCTTGCCCGTTTGTAGTATAAGCTAGGCAAGTTCAGGCGCTCCAATCTCTCAGGGTAGCTGAGGTGCCGAAGTGCAGGCACCAGTTTGGTGGCCCTCCTTTGAACATTTTCAACCAACTGACAGTCCCTAGCATATCTCGGGGACCAGATGGGGTGACAGTACTCCAGATGGGGAAGCACTTCACTCCTGAAGATCGTCACGAGGGACGGACCGTCTAGATATCTGAACGACCTTCTTATAAGACCCAATAATTTATTTGCCTGATTTACCTTCTTCTCACAATGGCCCGAGAACTTCAGCTCATTGTCAACATACACACCTAGGTCCTTCTCACACACAGTCTCAACTAGTGCATTTTCTTCATCCCGTTGGGACATATGATACGCCTCCTTACCGTTGGTACGCCCCAGGTGCATCCTTTTACACTTCGTGACATTGAATCTCAGCAGCCATTCCTTCAACCATTCCTGGAGCCCACAGAGGTCCTTCTGCAGCACTTCACAGTCCGCTTGGTTCTTAATTTCCCGAAATAACTTGCCATCATCGGCAAACATTTGTATGGAGGAGTGTACAACGTCAGGCATGTCATTTATGAAACTAACAAACAACAGCGGGCCCAACACACTACCCTGCGGTACCCCACTTGTTACAGGTACAGATGACGATTTCGTGCCATTAATCACCACACACTGCTTGCGGTCATGTAGAAAGTCTTCTATCCACGCTAGGACATTTCCCCGAATTCCGTACCCTTCCAGTTTGATTTTCAGCCTTTCGTGAGGTACACTGTCGAAAGCCTTGGCAAAATCTAGGTAAATATTGTCGATATTACCACCCCGTTCTAGAATATGGGTCCAAATATCCAATACCTTGAGCAATTGTGTTAAGCAAGAGCGCCCCGGCATAAAACCGTGTTGGCAATCTTGTACAAGGTTGTTTCGTAGTAGATGTTCCATCGCGGCATCTCTGATAATACTCTCAAATACTTTACATATTATGCTGGTCAGGCTCACCGGTCTATAGTTGTTCGTGGAGTGACTATCGCCCTTCTTGAAGATAGCACTCACATAAGCCACTTTCCATTCACTGGGGACCATTTGTTCATCCAGGCATTTACAAAACAGAATCTTCAGGGGCTCTGCAAGCTCGTTGCACAGCTCTCTTAGCACTCTAGGATGCACCATGTCAGGTCCGGGACTCTTATGGACCTTTAGCCTGGACAGTTTATTTCTAATACCCTCTTCTGTGAACACAATGTGGGTCAGTGCTGTGTCGAACCGTCTGTCCTCAAACGCAGGAAGGTTAGTTGCATCCTCTCTTGTGAACACTGAGGAAAAGAAGCTGATCAATGCCTCAGCTTTATCCTGGTCAGAATCTGCGTAACTACCATCTTCAAGCCTCAGGTCTGATACTCCTACTCGCGTTTTCAATTTCGACTTTGCATAGCGGTAAAACGCCTTTGGGTTCGACTTGACCAACCGTGCAACCAGCCTCTGGAACTCCTTTTCAGCCCTTCTACACTCCGACTTTGCTTGGTTTCTGGCTCTTGCATACATCCTCCTGTTTTGCTCATCGTTTGACCCAACCCACGTCTTGAATTTCTGGGTTTTCTTCTTAATTTTGTCGACCGCCGCATGGTTCATGTGTAGTGATCCCCTCGTATTCCTAGAAGCACTGGGTTTGGTCTTGGGTATATATTTATCGATCAAATGGGTCATTTTACTAGTTATGATATTCAGCGTAGTGTCTGCGTTCTTGTACCTCAGCAAGTCAGGCCAGTTGATACCCCTCATCTCTTCCCTCATCCCATTGTAATTTCCCTTGTAATATTTGCACCTTGGCCTGGCCTTATCTTGAACTAGGTAACAGTTAAATCTGAATGACAACACTGTATGGTGACTGGTGCCAACTGGGGCAAGGTGTTCCAGTTTGGTCACCATACCCTCCTCGTTTGTTATGATGAGGTCAAGTGGCTTGGGTGTTTGCTCCCCTCTGTAATGTGTCGGGTCTCTCACATGTTGGAACAGAAAATTATCTCTCAGAGTTTCTACAAAAAGAGCAGCAGGATTATTCAAGTCATTCGGGGTGGACTCGTTTCTCCAGTCGATGTCGCCATAGTTAAAGTCCCCCCATGATAAGGAGGTGGCTGGGGTTGAGCATCGCCGCATTGTTTATTAAGGTTCTTAAGTTCCTTTGATTTAGTGGGCCACAGTTTGGGGATCTATAGATACACCCGACGATAAGTAAGTCCCCTCCCTTTAATTTAATTTTACACCACTTGGACTCTTCAAAAACATCCTCTCCCTGTACCCTCGCCTGGCTGGCTCTAAGGTCTTGCCTAGCGTAGATAACCACACCCCTCCTGCAGGATTCTTGAGTTAGGTTCGTAAATGAGTCATATCCAGCAATACTGAACTCACATTCCTCTGGGTCGATTCTCCTGTTCTTGTACAACAGTTCTACAACTCCTACAATATCTGGTTGGTGTACTCTTAGTAGTGTTTCAAACTCCTCTCTCTTATCAAGGAACGTGTCAGTATTAGTGTACATGACATTCAAGCCAGAATTTGTTCTCGGTAACGTCTCTGCTTTTAGTAATAAACCCGCTCCACCCACATTCTCAGAAGCTGCAGCATTTGCTAAGTACACTGTATTTTGCAGGGTGTGGTTAGAAATGTCATTGTTTCCACGGCGCTCGTTCCCTCCTGTCCGGTAGGCTGAGCTGGTGCCGCCTCCCGGGTGGGGGGTTGAGTGGGTGGAGGGTGCACTGCTGCCCCCTGGCCCTGTGTCGGCACACTTGCTTCCACTACCCTCCTCCTGAGTATAACCCATGTACATCCGTCCCCGTTCCTCCTCGACTCCTCCCTCTTCTGCTTCAAGTCCTGCAGGAGCTTCTTGTGCTGTTCCCTCTGCATTACCGTGCGGTCTGGGTGAATAAATACATCCCGAAATGCCTCGCTCCTTGCTAAGTTTTTTGCCTGCCGAATAACTTGCCATTTCTCCTCCTCACTCCCTAGTGTGATCCTGAGGGGGCGAGGCTTAGCCCCCTGCTTTTGTCCCAGCCTCCTCACATCCTGAGGGGTTGCTGGAATCTTCAGAACCTCTGTGCAAATATTTTGAAACAGCACCTTGTCGTGTGTTTCCTTACTCACAGTTCCCTCCGCCTGGCTCTCGGTGACTCCAAAAACTATTACATTGTTCCTGCGCTGGAGCCGTTCCTGGTGTTCCTCCTCTCCCCTAACAGTAGGTCCGTTAATTTTCATTTCTTCGACACACTTTTTCAAAGTCCCAATCTGCTGTAGAACCTGTACTGATTCTGCATTACTCTCCGCCCCCCCCGTGGCCCTCCTAATACGTCAGCATAACTCCTCTTAGCAACCACCTCCATTCTATTAGCTACTTCCTCAGTCTTAGCAAGGATCTCTTTCCCAACTTGCTCCAGTTTGTCAACCAGCAGGGCTCCTGCTTCATCTATTTTCGTCCCTAGAGAACTCGTTCCCTTATGGATTGCAATCGCTTCATTCACCTTGACTATGCAGCCAGAGCAATACCAGCAACAGCCATCATGCTTTACGGCAGTTAGTAACTTCCTAAACGTTGCATTAGTTAGGCCTGTATCCTCCATATCCGACGTCTCCCTGCAGTAATCACATATCAAACTCATGGTTGTTGTTGTTGTGGGGGGGGGGGGTGCAGACTGTGTATAAATCTACACCTATTTCAAAAAAATAAAGAGAGAAAAAGTACTTAGCTACTCTCTGTTGCCTATAGAGTTGTCGTCTGCGACTGCGTACACTGTATCTCCCTGTGAATGGTGTATTGTAGGCACAGTTTCAGTCCTTGCGGCGATCAACCTGGGGCTGACGTTTCTTGTGGCGATCAACCTGGGGCTGACCTTTCTTGCAGTGACCAACCTAGGGCTTGATTGTTTAAGCAAGAGGCTGCTTGCTTGTCTGCTTTCTGGAACCACGATGACAACCTTCCTAGTACTCCTGTGTTGTAATGCTGGCTGCTGGTTGGCTGGCTGTCTGGTTGGCTGGCCGTTAGCTGGCTGGGACACTAAGACAACACTCGGGTAGGCTCGGTTGATATCGGCTCCACTCGAAATAATAATAATAATAATAATTAACGGTTTATTGAAAGAGCATGGCAGCTGGAAGGATGAAAATATACCATAACATAAATGGGGAATGGGTCTCTTGATTCACAAATGATGTCAATGAAATCAAAATAGCAAGTGAATCCAAGGCGAATCCCAAGGGATTTTTCCAGGTATATAGAACAAAAGTCAAAGACAAAGTTGGGCCTTTAAAGTCAGGTAGGGGAGAAGTGATAACTGGCAGTAAAGAAATAAACAAAGCATTGAACAACTACTTCTTATCAGTTTTCACAGAAGAAATTCGCGAGGAAATTCCAGAGGTGGAACTGATATTTAGGGGAAAGGAAGAAGAGAAATTAAAGAATATCACTATCAGAAAAGAGGATGTTCTTAAGAGGATAAACTAAAGAAGACAAAATCCAAAGGGCTGAACGAAATTTTCCCTCGAGTCTTGAAAGAGTGTAGGGAACAGATTAGCGGACCCCTTGTAAATTTATTTACAAAATCATTAGACACCGGAGTTGTGCCAGACTTGTGGAAACAGGCAAATGTAGTACCCATTTTCGAAAAGGGAGACAGAGCATCAGCGTCAAATTACCGGCCGATCAGTTTGACGTCAGTAGTGGGGAAATTTCTTGAATCAATTATAGCAGATAGCATCCGATAGCATCTAGAGAAAAGCAAATTAATCTACGACTCTCAACATGGGCTTACAAAGGGAAAATCTTGTCTAACAAATCTGCTGACGTTTTTTAGGAAAGTCTTCGAGGTAGTAGATAATGACGAAAATTACGATGTTATTTACTTAGACTTTAGCAAAGCATTTGACAGAGTACCGCATCAGAGGCTTCTGAGAAAATTTAAGGCTCATGGTATCGAGGGGAAAGTATTAAAATGGATAAAATCATGGCTCACCGATAGAACGCACAGGGTCAGCGTAGATGGTGTTAAATCTGAGTGGGGCCGTGTAACCAGTGGGGTTCCCCAGGGGTCAGTATTAGGCCCACTCTTGTTCATAATCTACATAAACGATCTAGATACTGGGATCAGCAGTGACATAAGCAAGTTTGCGGATGACACCAAAATAGGGAGGCAGATTAATTCAGGGCAGGATGCAAATGCGTTACAGGAGGATCTAAATAAACTGCAGGGGTGGTCTGATAAATGACAAATGAAATTCAACACCAGCAAGTGCAGCCTACTTAATATTGGAAGAACGAATACTGATAATGTATACAGCCTTAACAACATCAACCTAGAGAAGTCGACTTGTGAAAGAGACCTAGGGGTACTTGTAAGCCCGGACCAACGGCCTAGAAAACAGTGCGTTAATGTTCGAAATAACGCAAACAGAGTATTGGGTTTTATATCTAGAAGTGTAAGTAACAAGAGTGCAGAGGTCTTATTGCAACTATATCTTGCGCTAGTCAGGCCGCACCTCGATTATGCGGTTCAGTTCTGGTGCCCTTATTATAGAATGGATATCAATTCACTAGAGTCGGTGCAGCGAAGAATGACAAAAATGATTCTGGGACTTAGAAACCTTCCATATCAGGATAGGTTAAAGAAACTTAACTTGCATTCCCTAGAAAGACGAAGAGTGCGGGGACATATTATAGAAGTATTCAAGTGGGTGAGAGGAATCAATAGAGGTGATATAGATAAAGTTCTTATAATATCCGAGCAGGATAGGAATCGGAACAACGGATTTAAGTTGGATAAGTTTAGGTTTAGGAGGGAGATAGGAAAGAACTGGTTTACAAATAGGGTGGTGGACGAGTGGAACAAGCGTAGCAACTTTGTAGTAAGTGCTGGAACGCTGGAAAGTTTCAAAAGGAGGCTGGTTATATTCATGGATGATAGAGAGTGGTAGTATCTCTCGACAGGAGCTGCCATGCACAGGCCAACCGGCCCATTGCGGAATCCTTATTTTCTTAAGTTCTATGTTATGTACTATACCCCCACACCCATGAGCCACATACTATACCCCCACACACATGAGCCACTTACTATACCCCACACATGAGCCACATACTATACCCCCACACACATAAGCCACATACTATACCCCCACACACATGAGCCACATACTATACCCCCACACACATGAGCGACATACTATACCCCCACACACATGAGCCACATACTATACCCCCACACATGAGTCACAAACTATACCCCCACACATGACCCACATACTATACCGCCACACATGAGCCACATACTATACCCCTACATATGAGGCACATACTATACCACCACATATGAGTCACATACTATACCCCCACACATTAGCACACATACTATACCCCCACACATGAGTCACAAACTATACCCCCACACATGAGCCACATACTATACCCCACACATGAGCCACATGCTATACCCCCACATATGAGCCACATACTATACCCCCACATATAAGTCACATACTATACCCCACACATGAGTCACAAACTGTACCATCACACACATGAGCCACATATACCCCCACACATGATCAGCCACATACTATACCCCCACACATGAGCCACATACTATACCCCCACATATGAGCCACATAATATGCCCCTCATGAGCCACATACTATACCCCCACACATATGAGCCACATACTATACCCCCACACATGAGCCACATACTATACCCCCACAAATGAGAGTCACATGAGTCACATATACCCCCACACATGAGTCACATACTATACCCCACACTATACCCCCACACACATGAGCCACATTATACCCCACACACATGAGCCACATACTATACCCCCACACATGAGTCACAACTATACACCCACACATGAGCCACATACTATACCCCCACACATGAGTCACATACTATACCCCACACATGAGCCACATACTATACCCCCACACATGAGCCACATACTATACCCCATATGAGCCACATACTATACCCCCACACATGAGCCACATACTATACCCCTGTAGTGATGGGTTGTCAGACCACAGCTTACATCTCAGACACAGTCCAGGCTTGACCCGACATTAGGGAGGTCAAGTGTAGGGTAACTCTCACGGCTGACCAAGGGTTATAAATCAGCCAGGCTCCCCTCCCATGTCACACATGTAAGGGGGCACCGGCCGGCTCTCTCCCAATATACACACGGCCCCACCTGATGACTTCTCCAGAAGATACAACTTATAGTCTCTGAAAAAGTCCAGACCTGACCCTACATTAGCGAGGGCAAATGTAAGGAGATCCTTCGCCGCCCCCCCGATCAGCTCAACCTGACGGCTCGCCTCCCAATATATAGGACGTCCTAGTCCTCCCTCGCCCTGACATAGAGATACCCGGAGACAGAGAGCCAGAGAGGGACACAGAGAGTGTGTGTCTTGTAATCAAGAAGGACCAGCTACCACGTCCCGAGTCCTGCTCGAGAGAAGTCAGGGGCCGGAGGCAAGCCGCCTCTGGTCGCCTCCAGTCGCCTCCGGTCAGGACCGAGACTTCCCTCCGGCGCCCAGCTAAGCAGTCTCCCATAGAGACAACCCAGGACCACCTGCTAGGCCCCCCCTGGGTCACGTGAGTGTTTGTCAGAGCTTTCCACGGGATGAGTTACTTACGTGGGAAGTGTATTCATTTCATGTTCGTGTCCGAGAATCAGAGTGTCTAGTAACGTAATATGATGTCCTAGTAACGTAAATATAATGTTCTAGTAACTTCAATAGAAGGTGTTATTAATGTGTCCATGTCATTGTCGTAATTAATAAAGAGTTGTAACGAAGCGGTGTTTGAGAAGTCGCCCTTAAGACGTAATAGATGTGTATTGACGTATAAGATACGATAAGTGTAAATATCTATCACGGCCACGCTACCAAAATCTTCCTCTCTTTTATACTCTCTTACTAAATATTCTACCTATATATATAAATATTCTTCTTGCAAGATTCGTTTTGTTATAGGTGACAGCGAACTATATACGTTAACCCACGCCCTCCTCGCTTAGTTATTATAATGGTAGCAGCGAACTTAACGTAAACTCACGCCTTCCCTCGGTTAGCCATAACACCTGGCTCGTCTCATCCTTCATTTGATTCAGTCTAAGTATTGTCTACAATTGTGTAATAAGTAATTCCTGTGTCGTAGCGTCGTAGCGTGAAAAGTGTCCTAGTGTGTCATCTTTACAGCTCAAGTCAATGTCTCTCGTCGTGGTATGCGCAAATTTTTTCTAGAAATATGTTCAGAGCTTAACGTGATTTCTCAGTGTCCCCCGCGATCTGTGACATTCTCAGTAGCCCAAGTGCAGTTTGATTGTTGGTCAGTGTTGAACGTAGAAATTGTTTCAGTTATGAAAGCGGTGTCTGTACTAACTGTTATAACTTAACATGTCTTTTAACCTACATCCTCCTCCCTGTCCTAATCCTCACCTCACCCTCATTACCCTTCCTCCCATCCCTGCCCCGCCGTTCCGTGCCCCGCAAAGCCCCGGCCTGGCCCGATCAACCATGCCCCGGCTCCCCCCTACCTCACCCGCCACGCCTCGCCCCACCCCGCGCCGGCCTGGCCAGCCGCGCCCCGCCTCGCCTCCACCCGCCTCGCACCGTCCAGTGTGACCACCAATCCCCATATGTTTTGTCATGTGAGTTATGCTTCGAAATCGGTGGTTAGTGTTACTTAATATTGCGATAATTACAGAGCTTCACTCAGTGTGTTTTTATGCTAGTATGATTTGTAATGTACTCTTTGATGCGTAGTGATAAATAATATTCAATGTAGTGAGCAGAGCTTCACTCCCCGACCCAGCCTAATGAGAATATTGTCGTGACGGAAATATAGTTGCCAAACATTGACGTAACGTATAAAGTAAATATTTGTTTTTCTTTACGGATACACTTCCAACTAATCCATCATCCCTTTCGGATTGTTTCTGTCAAATGTCACACACAGTACCGCCCCATGGCTAGCCGGAATCCGACCACAGCACATATAAGAAGAGAAGCAGCAGCGTGAGGAATGCAGCACCACACCCGCCACACACCACCCACTTCTTTCAAGTCCTCCCTGGTCTAGGATTAAGAAGATTTTATATTTTTCTACCTTAGGAAGTTAAGGAGTGTGGAATGCAGTGCCACACAACGAACCCTGGTGAGCCCAGCCAGGGAGGGATTCACCACTGTGGAAGGTGTAAGACAGGACGGTCTTTGGTCTCGCCGACACTCACGTACGGAGGGCGAGCCCTGGTCCGCAGAACCTGCCTTACAGTCATCTAAGGAGACGACAGCCCAAGCAGTGGACCGGCTTTCATCCCGGCCGGAGAGGGCCGACGGCAGATGAACAGAAAATCGTCTGGAATATGTTGAAAATGATGATGTTGCAGAGAAGAAATACAGATGGAGCAGAAAAATTCATCTGGAATATGATGGAAAACGAAGATGTATAAAGAAACGCAGATGAGCAGAAAAATCGTCTGGAATATGAAAATGAAGATGTATAAAGAAACGCAGATGAACAGAAAATTCATCTGGAATATGAAAATGCTCTAAACGTAGAGGAAGCGCAGGTGAACAGAAAAATCATCTGGAATATTATAGAAACCAGGAGGAAGTGAGAAGAAGTCAGATGTGGTGACACGACCTACAAAGTGCGGTAATGAAGAAAGAAAAACGTGCTATGTGAAGACAGAAGACGTCCTGTGCTGACATCAGAAGAAAGTCGACGATGAAAAGGTGGATAATCAGGAGGACCAATCGACTACCGCTGTTGTGCTGCCGGCATTCCTTATTTTCAGATACCAGCTGGATGGAGGACTTGAGCCATGCTGAACCCAACAAATGTACTGATGTTGTTGATGTTGTTGATGTGTAATAAAAAGATATAACACCCTAACATGTGAAGTAGGAGCTTTTTTTTTTATGTATTTTGAAGTATTTAATTCTCTGATTTTTGTTAACATGTACTACAAAGAATGTTTTTTTTTAAAGATTAGTCACTTTTTCTATGAGTTCATTTGATCAATGTTTTGTATTACCAAATGCAATGTTGTAGACATACTACTGAGTGGGACGAATTATTATTTTGACACGGCCTGGTTAGGCAATGTAACACCTGTTTTTGTTTGTAGAATGTGATTTGCAAGGTTGCCTCGGACACTATGCTAGATATGAAGGATCTTTAGATCACTCTATGTTCACTTACTGTGTATGTATTTTATTTTTTTCTCCTGTCATAGAAGATTTAATCTTAGCGGGAGGTATAGTAAGCTTTGTCAGATCAAACTATGCCAGTAGAAAAACATACATCTCTAGGGTTATAATTTGTAAAATGTAAGGATGCATTATCGCCTCAGGGACTATATTAAATACTGCACATGATGTTACCGTCTACTTTAAATGTGTCATCAGTTCTCTGAGCATGAAAGCTTTGGTCCTGGCGGGAGGTGTAGTGATGGGTTGTCAGACCACAGCTTACATCTCAGACACAGTCCAGGCTTGACCCGACATTAGGGAGGTCAAGTGTAGGGTAACTCTCACGGCTGACCAAGGGTTATAAATCAGCCAGGCTCCCCTCCCATGTCACACATGTAAGGGGGCACCGGCCGGCTCTCTCCCAATATACACAACAGCCCCACCTGATGACTTCTCCAGAAGATATAACTTATAGTCTCTGAAAAAGTCCAGACCTGACCCTACATTAGCGAGGGCAAATGTAAGGAGATCCTTCGCCGCCCCCCCGATCAGCTCAACCTGACGGCTCGCCTCCCAATATATAGGACGTCCTAGTCCTCCCTCGCCCTGACATAGAGATACCCGGAGACAGAGAGCCAGAGAGGGACACAGAGAGTGTGTGTCTTGTAATCAAGAAGGACCAGCTACCACGTCCCGAGTCCTGCTCGAGAGAAGTCAGGGGCCGGAGGCAAGCCGCCTCTGGTCGCCTCCAGTCGCCTCCGGTCAGGACCGAGACTTCCCTCCGGCGCCCAGCTAAGCAGTCTCCCATAGAGACAACCCAGGACCACCTGCTAGGCCCCCCCTGGGTCACGTGAGTGTTTGTCAGAGCTTTCCACGGGATGAGTTACTTACGTGGGAAGTGTATTCATTTCATGTTCGTGTCCGAGAATCAGAGTGTCTAGTAACGTAATATGATGTCCTAGTAACGTAAATATAATGTCCTAGTAACTTCAATAGAAGGTGTTATTAATGTGTCCATGTCATTGTCGTAATTAATAAAGAGTTGTAACGAAGCGGTGTTTGAGAAGTCGCCCTTAAGACGTAATAGATGTGTATTGAGGTATAAGATACGATAAGTGTAAATATCTATCACGGCCACGCTACCAAAATCTTCCTCTCTTTTATACTCTTATACTATCAATATTCTACCTATATGTAATCTTCTTCTTGTGAGATTTGTCTCATTACACCCCACACATGAGTCACAAACTATACCCCCACACATGAGTCACAAACTATACCCCCACACATGAGCCACATACTATACCCAAACACCCATGAGCCACATACTATACCCCCACACATGAGCCACATACTATAACCCCCATATGAGCCACATACTATACCCCCACACATGAGCCACATACTATACCCCCACACATGAGTCACAAACTATACCCCCACACATGAGCCACATACTATACCCACACACATAAGCCACATACTAATCCACCTCTCATGAGCCACATAATATACCCCCACACATGAGCCACATACTATACCCACACACATAAGCCACATACTAATCCACGTCAAATGAGCTACATACTACACCCCCTCACATGAGCCACATACTATACCCTACACATGAGCCACATACTATACCCCCACACATGAGCCGCATACTATACCCCACACACATGAGCCACATACTATACCCTACACATGAGCCACATACTATACCCCCCACACATGTGTATATACCCCACACATGAGCAACATACTATACCCCCACACATATGAGTCACATACTATGCCTATTCACACGAGCAACATACTATACCTCTACGCATAAGCTGCATACTATACCTGCTCACATGAGCCATATACTATACCCCCTCACATGAGCCACATACTATACCCCCCATACACATGAGCCACATACTACTCCTCCACACATGAACCACATACTATACCCCTACACACATGAGCCAGATACTATACCCCGACACATGAGCCACATACTATACCCCCTCACATGAGTCACATACTATACCCCCTACACACATGAGCCGCATACATGAGCCAAATACTATACCTATTCACACTAGCCACATACTATAATCCCTCACATGAGCCACATACTATTCCTCCACACACATTAGCCACATACTCTACCTCCACACATGAGTCACATACTATATCCCCACACATGAGCCAAATACTATACCACCTCACATGGCCCACATACTATACCCCCTCACATGAGCCTCATATTATGCCCCCACACACATGAGCCACATACTATACCCCCACACATAAGCCACATACTATACCCCCACACATTTGTCACAAACTATATCCCCACACATTAGCCACATATTATACCTACACGCATAAGCCACATACTATTCCCCCACATGGGAGCCACATACTATACCCCCACATATCAGAAACATACTAAACCCCCACACATAAGCCACATACTATACCCCCACATGGAGCCGAATACTATACCCCCACACATGAGCCACATACTATACACCCACACATGAGCCACATTACCCCCACACATGAGCCACATACTATACCCCCACATATGCGCCACATACTATACCCCCATACATGAGTCCAACCATACCACACATATGAGCCACATACTCTACCCCCACACATGAGTCACAAACTATACCCCCACACACATGAGCCACATACTATACTCACACGCACATAGCATACAGCCATACCCCACACATACTACTATACCCCACACATGAGCCACATATATAACCCCACATATGAGACACATG
Source organism: Homarus americanus (assembly GCF_018991925.1). Lineage (NCBI taxonomy): Eukaryota > Metazoa > Arthropoda > Malacostraca > Decapoda > Nephropidae > Homarus > Homarus americanus. Next base: position 31,263 of record NW_024757043.1, read on the forward strand.
CTATACCCTCACATATGAGCCACATACTACACCCCCACACATGAGTCACAAACTATACCCCCACACACATGATCCACATTCTATACTCCTACGCACATGAGCCACATACTATACCCCCACACATGAGCCACAAACTATACCCTAACACATGAGCCACATACTATACCAACACACATAAGCCACAAACTGTACCACCTCACTTGAGCCACATAACTATATCCCCACACATGAGCCACATACTCTACCTCCACACATGAGCCACCAACTATACCCCCACACATGAGCCACATACTATAGCCCCACACATGAGTCACAAACTATACCCCCTCACATGAGCTACATACTATACCCACACTCATAAGCCACATACTATACCACCTCACATGAGCCACATACTATACCACCTCACATGAGCCACATGCTATACACCCATGCACATGAGCCACATACTATACCCCCACACACATAAGATACATACTATACCTATTCACACGAACCACATACTATATCTCTACACATAAGCCACATACTATACCCCCTCACATGAGCCACATACTATTCCCACATCTGAGCCACATACTATACCCCTCACATGAGCCACATACTATACCCCCACACACATGAGCCACATACTACACCTCCTTCCACACATGAGGCACATACTGCCCACACACATGAGCACACTACACACCTTCACACATGAGGCACATACTATACCCCCACATAATACATGAGCCACATACACACCACCACGCACATGAGCCACATACTATAGCCCCACACATGACCACATACTATACCCCCACACACATGAGCCACATTACTATACCCCCACACATATGAGCCACACATACCCTATTCACACGAGCCACATGCTATGCTCTCTACGCATAAGCCACATACTATACCCCCTCACATGAGCCATACTATACCCCCTCACATGAGCCACATACTATACCTTCTCACATGAGCCACATACTATACCCCCACACACATGAGACACATACTAACCCTCCACACATAAGCCACATACTATACCCCCTCACATGAGCCACATACTATACCTTCTCACATGAGCCACATACTATACCCCCACACACATGAGACACATACTAATCCTCCACACATGAGCCACATACAATACCCCCTCACATGAGCCACATATTATACCCCCACACACATGAGCCACATACTACACTTTCACACATGAGCCACATACTATACCCCGACACATGAGCCACATACCGTACTCCCATATATGAACAACCTGGTTAAGACCGCCAATCTCTGACGTCCAGTAGCCCAGGAGCTTTGAGTGAGCCGTCGTGAGGTGTAATTCTTCAGCCGTGAGCGCCAGGAAGTCCTTCATCTGTTGATTATTATTATTATTACAATTATTATTATTATTATTATTATTATTAACGGTATTACAATTATTATTATTATTATTATTATTATTATTAATATTATTAACGTGGTATTCGACTACATTTTCATGGAAGAAATTTATCGTCAAAAGTTAAATGTGGCCCGAGTGTAGTTTACCTACAGACTATTCTGGTATAAACTGCTGTGAGTTGACAATGCAGCAGGGCGGATCCAGGGGGATCCTGGGATCCGGATCCACCCTTTTCACCAGAAAAGTCCAATACTTTTTCTTTAATTCCATATTGTACTCTGGTATTTTTGCATAGTAAAAAGTAATTATTATATTGACCTCAGAATATCTTCTACTATCAAGTGCACATGGCTTCAAAATGGCCTTAAAATGCCCATGATATTGGTCAGATTTCAAACAAATTTCTTGGAGGCTTACAGCGCCTCCCCCCCCCCCCCAGCCTAATGGGCGAGCTGTGCTCGCCATGTTCCCCCACCCAAAACTTCTTGGACACCCCCATTTGATATTCCTGGATCCGCCCCTGTGCAGTAAGCGTCGTGCGTCAATGTGGAGAGTAAAATTCACTGTCGATACATGACTTTTAAGGGTTTCTGCTCCTCTTGATAAATGGATGAATAGAATTTTAGGATCGCGTGAAGATCAGGCAACCTCGCTTGTTTCACCTGATAATTAAACACTCTAACGCTTCCTGGAGGTGGGGGTGGGTTAGATTAGGTTATATTGAGTTACATTACCTTGCGCTAGCATTAGAGCGGTTAATCTTAAGGTGAAGTTACCTGGGCGCTGCTGGGGTGTTTAAATCTTTCCTCTAGGTCGGGAGGCCTACAACCATTCCCAAATGACAAGATTTATATATTTTTGTTATTTTTTGAGTTGTGCTCATTGCTGTAATTGACCATCCAAAGGCCAACCAGAGAGTGTAGTATTGTGCCTTTAGATAAGACAGTTCACAGCGACACCAGTGACCACGGACGAGGTTGGAAATAATTTAAAGTGAAAAACAAATTAGAGCAAGCAATTAAGGCACCACTGCCAGCAGTAACCAAGTCGTATTATTGGTGCCACAAAGACTTTTATTTTTTTTTTTTTTTGTGCTTTCTCAAGGACTGAAACTGTGCCTACAATCCACCATTTATTGGGAGATACTGTGTACACAGTGATAGCACAAAGAGATATATTCGTTGATGAGAACTGGAAAGGAAAATATAAGGAAATAATGGTTTAAAAAAGGCCGTGATATCCAGAACGGCATTCTATTGCCGCCAAGGAGAAAGTTTTGTTTGTTTGTTTTTTTTTGTTTTTTTTTATAAAGGACTGAGTGGGCATATGATCCGTCATTCATAGCAAGATACAGTGTACATAGGGATAGCACATAGATACCAACAACTCGTCGAGGAGAACTGAAAAAAAAACAGAAGATAACTCAAATTGTCTTGGACGGCAACACTGGACGAATGAGGGGAGTTTAAAACCAGCAGAGGGCAGCTAAGTTTTGTTTTTTCTTTTGTTTTTTTCTTTTTAAATAACATTGAATTGCCACAAGGGCACGATCACTCCCACATCTCACTTTATTTAGACTTCAATTAGTAGATGTGATTATAACGGAAGTCATCCCACTGAGGGGAAAAAATTCTTGGTTAGAAGAAATTAATTATGCTAGCCCAGGGGGTGGCCCTAGTCATAACGGCCTATACCCAGGCAGCGGAGCAGGGTTTTTAAGGGGACCTTGACGCTAATGCCCTGCTACCAAGACACAGATTAGAAGCAATTATCATAGTAGTAATAAGGATCACTACTATTATTAATATTAAGCCGACGATTAGAAATACATCGCACGGTAAACTGGTGGTCTTAAGGCTGTGTAGATCTGTACAGAATCTGCACGACCCCCCACCCTCCTCCCCAAAAGCAACAACCATGAGGGGTATGAAACCTGGGGCTGAAGCGGCACCAGGAAATCTATTGACATGTGATAACTGCAGGGCGACGACAGTTGTAGATTGTACAGACCTGACGAGTGAGAGTTCAATGGTTGGTTGTGGATTCGCAACGTGAACGTCTTTTGTTTGTGACGTCATTTCTGTTCGTTTTGTTTACCTCCCAAGCTGCGTGGTGTCAGTATCAGGCTGGCAGTGATAAGTTGAGTATCTCCTTTCTTATTACACAGTATATTTCTAGTGGTATAACGTGTGAACCTTGCTCGACTTTTAGAATACCAAGTACATTATTATATGAAAGATTGTTGTTAATCATATTTTAGAATTCCACGGAAAATAACTTACTTATTTATGAGGTTTCGTGTGGTGGGTGAGTTGTTCATGGTAGTTGCTAAACTAAATAAGTGTTTAGTCTTTACTTTTATGTTCATTATTTTGTCACTCGGTTGAGTCACTTTTGATCAGATTTAATTTGTATTTCTTTATTTTTATACATAACTGATATATTTGTTTTATTGTTTGTTTGGTAATATATTCTGTAATTAAATCTACTAAATGAATTTCAATATACCCCATAGTAATGAGGTAATGATTTTGGTGGGATCTATTCCTTTGTATTACAATACTAAGAGAAATTGAATTTGTGATTTGTTACAACTTAAGGGGCCAAGGGTCGTAACAATGCGATTGCAAGCCATAGGGGAACGAGTTTCCTAGGGACGAAAATGGATGAAGCTGGATCCTTGCTGGTTGCCAAACTTGAACAAGTTACCCCCCCCCTCCCCCCGCGGGGGTAAATCGAGAAAAATCAACTTTTCCAAATATAATTTTTAACCTTTGTAACTGATGAAACAATAAAAAATAAGTAAGAAAACTATATATTGACCCTCTAGAAACTTCTCTGGCCGCACGGAGGGAGGGAGGAGGGGGTACATAAGGAGACAGTGTTGGTTTGACAGCTGATGCTATGGTCCTTCGGCACTTAGCAGCTATTTTTAGCTCGCCTTTGTGTCCGAGGTGGCCTATAATGTATGTATTTACTGATATTAACACTTATTTGCTATAAATAATTCAATTAGAATATTTTGTTTGCATAATTCTTCATAGAAAGTGCTTGGCAACACTCACCAGTCGGTTGCCAGTCTGCCTGGCTATATTTGCTTTTGGTAGAACAAGTAATGCATAAAATAATAATAATTCCACAAATAAATACATTTATAACATAATCATAGCATTGTTTTATGGTAATACTATCCTACAATACAACTACGCTACTTTTAGCAATATTACTTTGATACAATATGATAAAACAGACAAACAATGAAAATGAAACAAACAAAAGAAGGTTATTATGTTCAGGAAGCTTCCCTGTGGCCAGGCGTGTGGTGTAACAGGTAAATAGTCACACTGGAACTTGATAACCCAAGTTGGGCATTTAAACAGTGGAGGGAATAGGCACGCGTTCTCGAACGTCTCCTGGGGCGTGGGAGGTGGCGGAGAGTAATGCAGGCACATAAAAGGGTCTACAGCAGTTAGGGACTCTGAATAAGTGCGTCGAAGGGATGGCAACTAGCAGACCTACTGTTAGGGGAAAGGAGGAACAACGGGAACGTTTCCACCACAGGAACACCGTAATAGTTTATGGAGTCCCTGAGAGCCAGTCGGAGGAAATTGAGAGTAGGATAACACACGATAAGATGCAGTTTAAAAAGATTTGTACAGAGGTCCTGAATATGCCACCCCCCCCCCCTCTCAGGATGTGAGGAGATTGGGACAAAGGCAGGTGGACAAGCCGCCTTGCTCCCACAGGATGACACTAGAGAGTGAGGAGAAGAAATTGTAGGTTATTCGGCAGGCAGAAAACTTAGCAAGGAGCGAGGCATTTTGGAATGTATTCATTCACCCAGATCGCACAGTATTGCAAAGGGAGCAGCACAAGAAGCTCTTGTAAGGCTTGAAGCAGAAGAGGGAGGAGTCCAGGAGGAACTGGGACGGGTATACATGGGTTATATCCAGGGGGAGGATAGTGGAAGCAAGAGCGCCGACACAGAGCTAGGGGGCAGCGGCACACCCTCCATCAGCTCTACCCCACACCCAGAAGGAGGCACCAGTTCTACCTCCCAGCCAGGAGGAGGCATCAGTTCTACCTCCCACCCAGGGGAGATGAGCGCCGTGTAAGCAAAGACATTTCTAACCACACCCCGCAAAATACAGTGTACTTAGCAAATGCTGCAGCTTCTGAGAATGGAAGGGGGCCGGAGTTACTACCAAGAGCAGAGTCGTTACGAAGAACAAACTCCGGCTTGAATGTCAGGTACACTCATACTGACACTTTCCTTGACAAGAGAGGGGAATTTGAAACACTACTGAAGATACACCAACCCGATATAGTAGGAGTTGTAGAACTGTTATACAAGAACAGGAGAATCGACCCAGAGGAATGTGAGTTCAGTATTGACGGATATGACTTATTTACGAACCTTTCTCAAGAAACTTGCAAGAGGGGTGTGGTTTTCTATGCTAGGCAAGACCTTGGGACCAGCCAGGCGAGGGTACAGGGAGAGGACGTTTTAGAAGAATCCAAGTGGTGTAAAATTAAATTAAAGGGAGGAGACTTACTTATTGCCGGGTGTAGCTACAGATCCCCAAACTGTAGCTTACTAAATCAAAGGAACTTAAGAGCCTTAATAGATAACACAGCAATGCTCAACCCTAGCCACCTCCTTATCATGGGGGACTTTAACAATAGCGACTGGAGAAACGAGTTCACGCCAATTGACTTAAATAACCCAGCTACTCTTTTTGTAGAAACTCTGAGAGAAAATTTTCTGTTCCAACATGTTAGAGTCCCGACACATTACAGAGGGGAGCAAACACCCAAGCCACTGGACCTCATTATAACAAACGAGGAAGGTATGGTGGCCAAACTGGTACATCTAGCCCCAATTGACACCAGCTACCATGTAATGCTGTCATTCAGATTTAAATATTACCTAATTCAGGACAAAACCAGGCCAAGGTGCAAATACTACAAGGGAAATTACGATAGGATGAGGGAGGAGATAAATGGGTGATTCACTTAGGCATAAGAACGCAGACACTATGCTGAATATAATAGCTAGTAAAATGAACCATTTGATCGATAAATATATACCCAAGACCAAACCCAGTGCCTCTGGGAGTACGAAGGGGCTCCTACATATGAAACATGCAGCGGTCGACAAAGTTAAGAAAAAAACACAGAAATTCAAGGCGTGGGTTAGGTCAAACGATGAGCAGGACAGGAGGATGTATGCAAGAGCCAGGAACCAAGCAAAGTCAGAGTGTAGAAGGGCTGAAAAGGAATTCCAGAGGCTGATTGCAAGCGAGGTCAAGTCAAACCTGTAAGATGTAGACATTTTTGTTATGTTGGCGCTACCTGGCAACCCCTGGTAGTGGAGAGTCTGCTGGGCCAGTTGCCGCCTGTCAGGCTTGTAGCACGGATCTCTACATTAAAGTTTTCGGTCGCTACACAGTGTTTCTTCTTCCCTTCAAGAAAACACTTAACATGGCGCAATGAGTTTGGCTGTGAACCTGAACCTCAAGATGCCGCTCTCATTCCGTCCGTGGTTCTCAACGCCTTCCAGGACCCGCCGTGGCCACCTTTCTTCAGCGACACTGGCGATTCTGGCTCAAGCCCAGTCAGTGCTGATGTCACAGCAGCAAGCCATCGTCTCGCTGCAGGCAAGTTTGGCGTCGATGTCAGCTCCACGCCAGTCATCTCAGCCACTAGTCTCTAGGGCCACTGCACCTGAGAAATGTGACCTGGAGATGTCCTCAGCGATCTTCCGGTCTTGGAGGCGCTCAACTGAGTGCTGGTTGCAGCTCAACAAGTGGCCAGATGCTGACGCCATCCTATGTATCCACCTCCTGTGTGTTCCTGCTCTCTAGCGTGCCTTGGATGCGAGGTTCACTACAAATCAGTGGGTTGCCATGGCGGCTGTGAAGGCTTTGGATGCCATCAGCAAGTTTGTGCTTCGTGCTTCAAATCAGGCGGTGCGTTGGTCTGATTTCTTTAGTGATGTTCAGGCTCCTAACAAGGCTATCAGTGTGTATTTCTTGCGAAGCTCCCAGCAAGCCATGGACCGTGGAGTTCAGTGCCCCCAGTGTGACAGTAATATTTCAGACTAGGTGCTATTGCATAATTTGATTGCTGGGCTATGTGACTCGGCCTTAAGACGGGAAGTGTTTCAGAACTGTAATACTTTCAGTGGTGTTGACAGCCTCCGTGCCTATTGCACCACATTCGAGGCTGTACAACGTGACGCCGCTTTTGGCGGGAAATTTGGACTCCAACCATCAGTGGCGGCGGCTAAGGCCACTGAGGATGACGTCACATCCAAGGGCACCATAGTGGTAGCCGCCTCCCGCTCAGCTGTTCTCCAGGTCAGACCTCCTCCCCGACCCTGTGGTAACTGTGGGGGCCACCATGACCCTGACAGGGCATCCTGCCCAGCCAAGGCAGCCATCTGTCATGGCTGTGCGAAGCTGGGCCACCTGAAAAAACTCTGCAGGAGTGCTAAGAAGCAGTACGGAGGCCAGATAGCCACAGACGCAGTTACTGGTGCGGTGGTAAGTGATGCCCACCTGTCCCAACAGCCGCTGTTACACGTCAATGTGGCCCGCCCAGCTAGTGATATTCTCTGCCCAGCTTTGGTCATCACAGACACCAAGCGCCCAGGTGTGTGTGGCCGGTCCAACCCTAATGTCATTGTTGGGTCTCCGGCCTGCGCGGTTAAGCGTCAGGCTGACTTACGTGACCTGGCCAACATCCCTCTGGCAACCCTGGGTTCTGCACCTTACCGCATCAGCCTCCCTGACCGTTCTACTCTTCAAGACGTGCACTTAGTCAAGTCTGTCGAGCACCTGTACCTATCACTCGCTGCCTGTAAGGACCTCGGCTTGGTGCATGTGGACTTCCCGCTCCTACTCCCCTCCGTTGATGCTACGGGGGCGGCGGATGAGGGTGACACCAGCCTCCCGCCCAGGCCACCTTTCATGCCCCTCCACCCACAAGAAGAAAACACCTCAAAGCTGAAGGAGTGGCTTCTCCGCCACTTCTATAGTCTACCAGCTTTCAACACGGATAGGTATCCCTTCCCTCTGATGGCAGGTGCCCCCTCATCACATCCACCTGATACCTGGTGCCAAACCCCATTCTTGCCACACCCCCGCTTCGGTCCCCAAGCACCGAGAGACAGAGGTCAAACAGCAGCCCAACGACGATATCCGCTCGGTCCCAGAAGGGGAAGCCACGGAATTGTGCGCTCGGATGGTGGTGGTTTCCAAAAAGTCAGGCAGACCTCGCAGAACTGTTGATTATCAAAAACTCAACACTCACTGCCTCTGGGAGACCCACCACACTCCAGCACCCTTCGATATGGTATCCGATGTCCCTCTTCACTCGTACAAAACGGTGGCAGATGCCCACTGGAGTTTCCACCAGGTTGAGCTCGACGAGGATAGCAGGCTCCTCACCACCTTCATAACACTCTGTGGTCGTTATCAGTCCTGCCTTACGCCCATGGGTCATTGATCAGCATCCAACGCCTACACTAAGCGGTTTGACGATGCTATCCAGGACCTGCCACAAGTGCGTCGACGACACACTCCTGTATGATGCCAGCGTGGAGGAGGCCTTTTGGCACACTTACTACTTCTTGGGGTTATGTGCCAAAATGGGCGTGACCCTCAAGCCGGAGAAGTTCCAGTTGTGCCAGAAGTAGGAGGAGTTTGTGGGTTTCCACCTGGGATGGGACACCAACAAGCCCACAGATGACCGTCTCCCTGCCGTCAGGAACTTTCAAATGCCGGCACAGCCTTCAATTACCGACGTGCGGTAGTGGCATGGATTTGTCAACCAGTTGGCACCGTTCCTGGCCACGGTTCCCATCCTGGAACCTTTCAGGGACGTACTCAAGAATCCCTCCTTGAAGAAGGTTTACTGGGATGACCAGTTACAACAAAAGTTCTTCCAGGCCAAGAAGGTGATCTGCCAGCTTGCCAAGGATGGGCTAGCTTACTACGATAGGACCAGGCCCACCGCCGCCGTTACGGACTGGAGCAGGGATGGCATTAGATTCGTCATTCTCCAGCAGTACTGCACGTGCTCCTCTGTGAACGCACCTTTTTGTTGCAAGGGTGGATGGCGCCTCGCGCTGTGTGGCAGCCGCCACCTGACAGCCGCTGAGATGGGATACCCGGCCGTGGAAGGGGAAGCCTTGGCGGTGGCTTGGTGTCTCCGAAAAGCTCTGTTGTTCCTACTAGGGTGCCCCAATCTAGTCCTAGTAACATCCCATCGTCCCCTGGTGAAGCTCTTGGGTGACAGGGCCCACGTGGACATTGTTAATCCACGTCTCTTCCGTCTGAAAGGGAAAACACTGCAGTACAGGTTCACAGTTCGCTACTTACCTGGGAAGAAAAACTGTGCCGCCGATTTTTTGTCCCGATATCCCGCCCTCAGGTCGACCCTTGACGACATGGATGACGACCAAGATGAGGACCTGGCAGTGGCCATGGTTGCAGCCACTGTGGCGGCCCTGGACTTCAGCGACTCTGCCACCCTAGACGAGGAGATGGTCCTCCAAGCGTCACTCGAGGATCCCGTCTACCAGCTGTTATTGGCCAAGGTGTTGGCTGACGACTGGCACCCCAACAGGTCGCAGGAAACTGCCTGCCTAAGGCCATTCTACAATGTCATGGACAGGCTATCCATATCTCGTGGCCTGGTCACCTACACCTTCGACCAGGGTTATGTATGTCTGGTCATCCCTGAGGGCCTCCGTCACCAGGTGGCCACCAACCTGCATGCAGGACACCAAGGCCTTGACTCAATGCTCAAAAGGGCCAGGCAAACTGTCTACTGGCCAGGACTGGAGGGCGATCTGCAATATCACCGGTCCTCCTGCGACACTTGCAACACCCACGCACCTTTCCAGCCACCTGCTCCTGAGGCCACCCCCTGAATACCCCTTTCAGCAAACGGTGGTGGACATGTTCCAGCTGGAGGGACACATATACCTGGCCTACGCCGATAGGCTGACTGGGTGGCTTGAGATCGCTCACTTCCCCAGTGGCACTTCCTCCGGTAATATTATGGCTCAGCTTAGACACTACTTCACCAGGTGGGGTGCACCCGAGCAGATATCCACGAAAGGTGGCACTAACCTGGTCAGCGAGAAAATGATGGAATTCTTCCGGAAGTGGAGCGTCGCTGTCCGTCTGTCGTCCGGTCAATACCCCCAGTTCAATGGCAGGGCAGAAGCCGCGGTGAAGACTACAAAGAGGGTGCTCCGCAACAACACCGGGGCTAATGGGAGCCTCAATGACGACAAGGTATCTCTCACCCTTCTCCAGTATCTCAACACTCCCTTGCGTGGTGTGGACAAGTCTCCAGCCCAGCTGGCAACACGTCGCCAGTTCCGTGATGGAGTCCCCATTGCCAAACAGAATTTCAAAATCGACAGACATTGGAGACAGACACTCCGCAGACGAGAACTCCAGATGGCTCAAGACCACAAGGAGGTCTTTCGACAGCGTGGGGGTATCATCCACCATCGCTGCCCCTTGGTGCCTGGCAGCCGTATGCGGGTCCAGAATCAGGACACTAAAGCCTGAGACAGGTCAGGCACTGTCATAGAGGCCCTCCAGAACAGTCAATACGCCGTGCGGCTAGATGGTAGCGGCTGCGTTTCGCTCAGGACCTGTGGCCACTTGAAGGACATGGCCCGCCCTCGCCGGTCCAGCCTCTCCCAACTCCCACCCCGTCAGGTTCTGCGGGTTCACCATCGTCACCTGTACCACCACCTCCACAGCAGTACAAGCCAGCCCGTCCCCGAAGACATATAACAAAGCCTCAATGTCTTTCAGACATTGTTTAGTGTAATGTTCCCTGTTCATGTATGCCGCTGTGGTGTGCGCTGTCATGGCATTTCCTTTCATACTTTTTATTTTTGTTATTTGGTTGTAGGTTTAGGCATTTCCTATTGTTTATATCATTTTCGTTTGTTTCTAGGGAGATTGTCTAAATGCCTTTATTTTTTATTGCCCTCATCCAATCTTGGAGGGGAGTTGTAAGATGTAGACATTATTGTTTTGTTAGCGCTCCCCGGCAACCCCTGGTAACGGAGAGTCTGCAGGGCCAGTTGCCGCCTGCCAGGCTTGTAGCACGGACCTCTACATTACATTTCTCGGCCGCTACACGGTGTTTCTTTTTCCCTTCAAGAAAACACCTAACAAAACCTAAAGGCGTTTTACCGCTATGCAAAGTTGAAATTAAAAACGCAAGTAGGAGTATCAGACCTGAGGCTTGAATATGGTAGTTATGTGGATTCTGACCAGGACAGCTTCTTTTCCTCGGTGTTCACAAGAGAGGATGGGATTAACCTACCTGCGTTTGAGGACAGACGGTTCGACACAGCACTGACCCCCATTGTGTTCAGAGTGCTAAGAGAGTTGTGCAACGAGCTTACCGAGCCCCTGAAAATCCTGTTTTGTAAATGCCTGGAAGAAGAAAAGGTCCCCAGTGATTGGAAAATGGCTTATGTGAGTCATATCTTCAAGGAGGGCGATCGTCACTCCACGAACAGCTATAGACTGGTGAGCCTGACCAGCATAGTAAGTAAAGTACTTGAGAGCATTATAAGAGATGCCATGATGGAAAGTCTACTATGAAAAAACCTTGTAAGGGATTGCCAACACGGTTTTATGCCGGGGCACTCCTGCTTAACACAGTTATTCAAAGTAGTGGATATTAGGACCCATATTCTGGTACAGGGTAGTAATATCGACAATATATACCTAGATTTTGCCAAGGCTTTCGACAGCGTACCCCATGAGAGGCTGAAAATTAAACTGGAAGGGTGCGGGTTTTGGGGGAAATGTCATAGCGTGGACAGAAGACTTTCTACATGACCGCAAGCAGTGTGTGGTGATTAATGGCATGAAATGATCATGTGTACCTATTACAAGCCGGGTACCACAGGGCAGTGTATTGGGACTTCTGTTGTTTGCTTCATAAACCAGCAAAGTGTTTACTTCAGCTATATTTATATATATATATATATATATATATATATATATATATATATATATATATATATATATATATATATATATATATATATATATATATATATATATATATATAATCAACGACCTCACCAGCAAGGAATTGAACCCTCGACCTACTGGGTGGGACTAGGGAACGCTTACCGGCTAGGCCACAAGGACACTAAAAGCAGTTCTAGACTCTGTTATATTTCACACAAAGCCTGTTCATCGAGCTGATGGCGCCGTGAACCTCATTGGGAAACTGCCCGTGCCTCGTATGTGGTGTCAGTAGCATTTTACCGAATCCAGCTGGTATGAAACGCGAGGTACATATATATACTTCATTTTTAGTCCATATAACACGCGGACTTTGAACATATAATCAACGACCTCACCAGCAAGGAATCGAACCCTCGATCTACTGGGTGGGACTAGGGAACGCTTACCGGCTAGCCCACAAGGACACTAAAAGCAGTTCTAGACTCTGTTATATTGCACACAAAGCCTGTTCATCGAGCTGATGGCGCCGTTGATTATATGTTCAAAGTCCGCGTGTTATATGGACTAAAAATGAAGTATATATATGTACCTCGCGTTTCATACCAGCTTCTCGTGCGGACACACATGCACACAAACACACAAACACACACGGAAGGACGCCACCCTCCGGGAGGCTCCACATTGCCTCACTGTAGTGCATTAGGGTAGACCACATTTTTGGTTTTGCCATTAGGAGCAAGTATGTACAGATTTTTGCCAGTTCCCACTCTGGAGCATCCAACATAGAACTGTCCATGAGAGAAGCAAGGAAACACCAGGTTTAGGCCAACCATCTTTAGACTCTGTCCCTGGCTTTTGTAGATGGACATGGCAAAGCTCACTTTAACCAGGAACTGAAGTCGCTTGAACTCAAATGGCAGGTCAGTGGTAAAAAGAGGTATCCATGGTATAAACACGTCCTCTCCTTTAGCTTTTCCTGTCAGTATTGTAGCTTCCAGTACATGTAACATTATGTTCTTCACCACCAGCTTTGTGCCATTGCAGAGGATTGGTGGTTCAAGATTTCTTAAGAGCAATATAGGAGTTCCAATCTTGAGAGTGAGGTAGTGAGGAGGCATTCCAGTGGGCTCCAAAGAATTAAGGAATTCTGCAGGGTACTAGACTGCTTGATCCTGGTCGATTACTGTATCAACAAACTTGAATGAGGTCTCACTGCCTGGAAGCTGTCTGAGTAGAGTCATGTTGATTTCAGCCACTGTTTCATTCTTTGGTGCCAGAATTGCGCGTTCACGCAGCCACTTGTGATCCTTGTAGTGGTGGATAATGTTTGGGTAGACCATGTTAGTGAGCTCATTTGAGGACTTTACAACATTTCCACATCCTTGAGGAATGATTATATGTCCTTCTGAATCAACAGGGAAAGTTCCATTCCCAATCTGTAGTAGAAGGAGGTTTGCAAATCGTCCAGCATCCAGATCTCCTTGTAGATGTACTCTCATGTTTGTGGGTAGGGTGAGTGTCTGAACACTTCTCCAAAGGTATGATGCCTTAGGGCACGCATTCAATTCATCGGCTGGAGTGCTTCGAGAAATGACAGGTAGGGTCTGGCGAAAGTCTCCAGCAATGACCATTGTAATGCAACGGTAGGACGCCACCCTCCGAGAGGCTCCACATTAGGGTGAGTCAATTTTGTCAACATGTTAAAAATCAAATTTGGTAGTCAAAATATTGTGCCTCTTTATGTCTAAACTTGAGATTAGCAAACAAAAATGAATTGAAATAACCCTCACCTACATCAATTATACCTTAAAGTTTCAAATATCAGTATTTCAACAAATTAATGAGACTTGATTAGAATTATTCACTTGATATTAACTAATCTCATGTAAGCATATGGATTATGGAGTATTTTATGGTTCTATAGCTTGTGTACAATATGCATGTCAGAACATGAACATGAACAGGCTCTCCGTGTGGGACAGTTTAATTCTTGTTTTGAATTGTACCAAGCGTGAGGATAAGGCGCCCGGCTCACTCTCCTTCTAGATATCATAGACGGTGGTTTGCTCTCATTGCACTTGCACCTACTCTACCAGACGAATTCTACATTTTAATTATTGTAAGTAGGGCATATTGATTGTCGCAGTTACTTATATCATTGTATAAAACATTATGTTCTAAGAAATTATTATGTTATTTCTGTTACAGCATTTTTGATAAACAAATTGATATTTTTGAAACAACAATTGAATTATGAAACATTGAAATATTTTTCTATTTGTCAGATAGTGTGAAGATGTCAAAATTGAAGACAAGAAGTCAGTTGTCAACCCACTTGAGCCTGCTAGTTGGTAAAGGGAAGGAGCTTCCTGTATCAGAACTTCCAACAGTGAGAGACATGCTAAGATTAGGGTTACTCCTTCGAGAAAAAAATGCAAAGGACAGAAGGAACTATACAGATAAAGAACTCATAAATGACATGATAGTCCCTCTTCTGCATCAATGGACAAAAGCTAATGCACTATTCAAACCACCTGTGATTAATCAGTGTCGAACTATTGAGCTAAAACTAACGAAGTTATGGCACAAAGCAGTTGAAACATCACTTGGTAAAGGAAACTTGGCCAAGAAAAATGAATTTCTGCACACACTTGATACTCTGTTTGACATTTTGACCTGCAAGTGCTCCATACAATTATGTTCTGAATCCAACTGTTCTCACTCAGGTAAGAGAAAATAATTCCCACATTGATTGTGGTTGTCCTCGTGAAAAGAAGATCCCTGTTTTAGAGCTTGAATTTATAAAGGCACAGAGGACAAAGGCAGAAGGCCAAGGAAGTATGCAAATGGGTTCAATAGATTATTCAGAAACAAAGAAGCAGATTGCTAATGCCAAGAAGAGAGAACAAATCCGAGAGAGGGAACAAAAGAAGAAAATGAAGAGTGAAGAAGCCATCCAAAGAGAGGAAGAGCTGTGTCAAGATGTTTATCACTTCTTTGATAGTTCTTCTGATGAACAGGAAGCAACATCAGATGATAGTTCCAAAGAGCCATCTGAACCTTTACCAAAGAAAATGAAATACAACACAAGAAATATTTCAAACATTGCTTTAGCTAGTATTCGCCACCATGCTGGACTTCGTGAGGCTGCAGAAATTGCAACTGCCGCTTGGATAGATGCAGGCCTCATCAGCCGAGAGGATGTATCTTTGGTGATAAATCATAATAAAATTAGAAGAGCACAAGAAAAAATATTGAAGGAAATATCTGATCAGCATGAAAAAGATTTAAGCGAGGGAGGGCTCTCCTGTCTTTTGTTTGATGGAAGAATAGATGACACAAAAGTTTTGCTAGAAGTAGAGGGAGTGAACAGAAAGTTTCCAGGTCTCATCAAAGAAGAACACTACTCTGTCTGTTCTGAGCCTGGTGGTCGGTTTTTGTTTCACTTTGCTCCCGAAACTGAAGTAGAAGGGAAGAAACATGCAGAGGTCATTGCTGATCATATTTTATGTTGGGTTCAGGAGAGAGGACTTGGCAGTTCACTGCAGGCTGTTGGTGGAGATTCAACTGCAGTGAACACCGGATGGCAGGGGGGTGTAATGACGCATTTAGAGAAAAACTAGGAAGAAGACTTGTTTGGATTGTATGTGATTTACATACAGGCGAGCTACCTCTTCGTCATCTCATCCAGGAACTTGATGGTCCTACAAAGAGCAACAACAAGTGGTCAGGTCCCCTTGGCATCATGCTGGATGAAGCAACACAACTAGAAATAAATACAACCTTTCCAAAGGTCGAAGTTGGCCCTCCCCTTCCGGCGTTGTCTGAAGGAGTCATCAAAGATCTCAGCACAGATCAATCCTATGCTTATCGTATTGCCCAAGCAATAAGATCAGGAGAAGTGCCTCAGTCATTGGCTCTCTTGGAGATTGGACCTGTCAGTCACAGCCGTTGGTTAACTACAGCTCTTCGTTTCTGCAGGATTTGGATTTCCAAACACGAATTGAAGGGCAAAGTGCTGAAGAATTTGAGGTTAATTGTTGAATTTATTATTGGAGTTTATCTTCCCCAGTGGTTTAGTGTGAAACTTAATCCTATGTGGGTGGATGGGCCCAATCACCTTTTGTTTCAATTGCAGCTAGTAAGAACACAGAGGAAGGTAGTGAGGGACATCGTGTTACCTGTGGCAAGAAGGTCCGCTTGGTATGCTCGATCAGAAGCAGTTTTGCAAGCAATGCTTTGCAGTCAATGTACCAATCTCCGAACCGAGGCTGTAGAAGTCATTCTATAGATTAGAGGAACGCTAATAGATGACGACCAGTTGGGAGACTGTTCGTTTCATTCAAGAAAAGTTCCCCCAATAAACGTCAATGCCACAAAATTGTCAGAATTGGTTGACTTGAGTTTGGAAGTCTTAGAGCCACCATTAACAACAAGTCTAACTAGCCAAGAATTGAGAAACCTTAAAGAGACTCCAATGCAGGTGCCGAAGTGGCCTTCCCACACTCAAAGTGTGGAGAGATGTGTGAAAATGGTCACAGAAGCAGCGGGCCATGTTTACAGCCACGAGAGGCGAGAAGGTTACATCAAAGCATAAATAGCAAGCAGACTACTGATGACAAGAAACCAAAGCAAAGAGAGTATGAAGGCATTGGTTACTTTCAAGTAGACTACGGATAATAAAATATAATAATTTGAAACTTGAAACAGTAACATGTGTGCAAACGCTGGTTATGTTATAAATTCACAAATATGTACATTTAAAAATCCATTTGATGTAGGTAGGACTTATTATAAAAAAAAATTTATGCCAGAATATTGTTTTGCATGCTTAAAGACTACAATAAATTGCTACCAAATTACTCGATTTTCAATTTAGCCAGTTCACCCCCTAAATTGACACACCCTACTCCACATTGTCTCACTGTAGTGCATTAGGGTAGACCACATTTTTGGTTTTGCCATTATCAGCAAGTATGTAGAGATTTTTTTAGCATTAAACGGTTATTATTTTATTATCTAATCATCAATATATATAACACCACCCATCATCACTACATATAACATCACCCAGCATCACTACATATAACACCACCCATCATCACTACATATAACACCACCCATCATCACTACATATAACACCACCCATCATCACTACATATAACATCATCCATCATCACTACTTTTAACATCATCCATCATCACTACATATAACATCATCCATCATCACTACATATAACATCATCCATCATAACCACATATAACATCATCCGTCATCACTACATATAACACCATCCATCATCACTACATATAATACCATCCATCATCACTAAAGAACAGTAAAGTAGTTTCCGAGATTCTCGTGCGGACATACACGCACACAAACACACAAACACACACGGAAGGACGCCACCCTCCAGGAGGCTCCACATTGTCTCACTGTAGTGCATAAGGGTAGACCACATTTTTGGTTTTGCCATTAGGAGCAAGTATGTACAGATTTTTGCCAGTTCCCAATCTGGAGCATCCAACATAGAACTGTCCATGGGAGAAGCAAGGAAACACCAGGTTTAGGCCAACCATCTTTAGACTCTGTCCCTGGCTTTTGTAAATGGACATGGCAAAGCTCACTTTAACCGGGAACTGAAGTCGCTTGAACGCAAATGGCAGGTCAGTGGTGAAAAGAGGTATCCTTGGTATAAACACGTCCTCTCCTTTAGCTTTTCCTGTCAGTATTGTAGCTTCCAGTACATGTGGCATTATGTTCTTCACCACCAGCTTTGTGCCATTGCAGAGGATTGGTGGTTCAAGATTTCTTAAGAGCAATATAGGAGTTCCAATCTTGAGAGTGAGGTGGTGAGGAGGCATTCCAGCGGGCTCCAAAGAATTAAGGAATTCTGCAGGGTACTGGACTGCTTGATCCTGGTCGATTACTGTATCAACAAACTTGAATGAGGTCTCACTGCCTGGAAGCTGTCTGAGTAGAGTCATGTTGATTTCAGCCACTGTTTCATTCTTTGGTGCCAGAATTGCGCGTTCACGCAGCCACTTGTGATCCTTGTAGTGGTGGATAATGTTTGGGTAGACCATGTTAGTGAGCTCATTTGAGGACTTTACAACATTTCCACATCCTTGAGGAATGATTATTTGTCCTTCTGAATCAACAGGGAAAGTTCCATTCCCAATCTGTAGTAGAAGGCTTGCAAACCGTCCAGCATCCTGATCTCCTTGTAGATGTACTCTCATGTTTGTGGGTAAGTTGAGTGTCTGAACACTTCTCCAAAGGTATGATGCCTTAAAGCACGCATTCAATTCATCGGCTGGAGTGCTTCGAGAAATGACAGGTAGGGTCTGGCGAAAGTCTCCAGCAATGACCATTGTAATGCAAGGGTAGGACGCCACCCTCCGGGAAGCTCCACATTGTCTCACTGTAGTGCATTAGGGTAGAACACATTTTTGGTTTTGCCATTATCAGCAAGTATGTAAAGATATTTTTAGCATTAAACTGTTATTATTTTATTATCTAATCATCAATACATATAACACCACCCATCATCACTACATATAACACCACCCATCATCACTACATATAACACCACCCATCATCACTACATATAACACCACCCATCATCACTACATATAACACCCTCACCCATCATCACCATATAACACCACCCATCATCACTACATATAACACCCCCATCATCACTTATAACACCATCCATCATCATCATGGCAGAATAATTCACCCATCATCACTACATATAACACCACCCATCATCACTAAGCATATAACACCTCACCCATCATCACTACATATAACACCTACTCATTGTATATAACACCACCCATCATCACTACATATAACACCACCCATCATCACTACATATAACACCACCCATCATCACTACATATAACACCCCCCATCATCACTACATATAACACCATCCATCATCACTACATATAACACCATCCATCATCACTACATATAACACCATCCATCATCACTACAGATCGGAAAAGTAGTTTCCGAGATTCTCGTGAGGACACACATACACACAAACACACAGACAAACACACACACAGACATACTTCTTTGTTATATATATATATATATATATATATATATATATATATATATATATATATATATATATATATATATATATATATATATATATATATGCTGATAACCACAAGGTTATCAGCATATACCTGGATCACGCTCACCTACAGTGATTTATTTGCATATACGTATATATAGATATATATATATATATATATATATATATATATATATATATATATATATATATATATATATATATATATATATCACGTAGATCCACAATGAAAACGTGGATAAGATAAATCTTGATAAAATCACATAGTGACGGCACCTAGTGTGAGCTCTTTTATGATTAGACTTGACAAGCACTGGAGCATGTTCAGATACATTCAGGAGCCAGTGCATGAACAGTACTTACCATCAGTGTGTAACAGAGACGTGGCCGATCGCCCAAGCGGCTAATGAGCCAATCAGAGGAGAAGAGGATAAAAGAAAAAGAAAAAAAAGTGATTCGAGTGCCATTATAACACGTATGACGACGGTTCAGCCAAAATTATTTCTTTGTAAATTGTTATTTTTTTATTAGTTACTTTTAATGTCACACTTATTTTTGGCACATGTGTGAAATGGTTGGATTAACTTTATAAGACAGAAGTTTTTTTCGTGTAATGTTGGCATACAAAAAACTCACTTTCCCCAGGTAAACACGTTCACTACACTCACCTTCTCTGGGTAAATTGAGTAAGTTCGTAATTCATATAAAGTTTGATCTCTTGCTTGAAGACAGCTGCTCTTTTGAAGGCTGGTAGCAATCTGGAAGAAAAGAGAGAATTACATTTCTGTTATTTCAGAATATGTAATTTGTCTGTTTAATAAAGTGATTTGGGATCATTTGAATTTTAGCACCCACAGTTTATTTCACCTGATGATTAATTATCCTAACTCTAACCTAGCCTAACCTTACCTAACCTAACTTAATCTAACCTAACATAATAACTTATCCTAACCTAACACGATCTAATCCGGCCTTCTTTAACGTAACATCTAATATACTATAGGACTAGGTGTGTGTGTGTGTGTGTGTCTGTTCTGGGCAGCCGAAACGGCACAATCGTTTTTCATCAATCTTTATGGAAAAATCGCAAAAAATTCGTAAAGTGGAACAAACCTGGTCCCATATCGATGGTTTCTCGAGGAAGCCATTACATAACCATTTTATTTAAGCTGGAAAACGATGCAAGTCTACAGACTTGGCGCACCCTCATTTGCTGTACGCTGTCAGCCCACGATTGCAGTTATCGTACAGCTCCCTCCTTCTCACCCCACTTTTTTTCTTAGCCTACTTTTTTTTTAATGTTGTTTGGATTAGTAAAGGAAGGAAGATGAGTAAATAGAATAATAAAGAAGGGGAAACAGAAAATAGTTAGAGATAACAGGTGGGGGGGAGCTGAGTTTCATCATGCGTCTGGATGTGCAGTTTCAACGATACCAGCCGACCTTACAGCTACAGTGTATGCTTATTCCTGTGGCTCATGGAAAAGGAGAAGAGATAAAAAGATAATAACAGGAATGCATGGAGAAGATGACCACAATAGACACAGGGTGAATATAGACAGTGAAACAGACAGGAGGTTGACAAAAATAGACAGATTCATACATGCACAAATAGACAATATGGCAACTAACATGACAGACAGACAGCTGACTGACTGGTTCACATTAGACAAACAGGCAGACACACGCTAACAACGGATAAGACAGACAGTTTTGACGACACAAAGAGTACAGACGGGCTTACATTCAAACACCACGCAAATGAGCAGACATTTGGTATGGCAATAGACAGGACGGATAGACTTGAGAAAGATTAGAAGGCATTTATAAACAAGAATAACACCAAATTGACCATAGCTGCATCAGTGAGGGTAGGAGATCTTACATCCACCAGCGTAAAATAAAAGACGCATTGAAAACTAACACCCTCGCGCGGAAAGAACATCGATGGTGGGTCAGTCATGTGAGATGGGCCTAAAACTGACTAATGTAGATGATGACTATGATGACTTAACACAGGTGATGACTTAAGCAGATGGTGACGAATCTAACCAGAATCAAGGTCACTTCTCTTCATAATAAAATTTATCTCGGAATGATCATCGGTGATTCATAATAATTTTTTTGTTATGATTTTAACCTCTCCTTATGGCGAAAATTTCTTTAACTAATTATTCTAACCTTTATTCTATTCTTTCTTATAGTATATTAGATACTGTAAGTATCACGACCACGACCATGATTATAAAAACCAGGACCATGATTATAACAACCAGGACCATGATTATAACAACCACGACCATGATTATAACAACCACGACTATGATTATAACAACCACGACTATGATTATAACAACCACGACCATGATTATAACAACCACGACCATGATTATAACAACCACGACCATAATTATAACAACCATGATTATAACAACCACGACCATGATTATAACAACCACACGACCATGTTTATAACCACGACCATGATTATAACAACCACGACTATGATTATAACAACCACGACTATGATTATAACAACCACGACCATGATTATAACAACCACGACCATGATTATAACAACCAGGACCATGATCATAACAACCACGACCATGATTATAACAACCACGACCATGATTACAAGAAGCACGACCATGATTATAACAACCACGACTATGATTATATCACACACGACCATGATTATAACAACCACGACTATGATTATAACAACCACAACCATTGATTGATTGGAACATTTTATTTGGCCAGAAAAATACAGATACAGAGTGGGTAATAATAACAATATTAACATGGCTGAGCCAGTTGAGAACCTGAGCTCTCTTTGAGGCACCTGATATATACTATACATTTATCTCAAGGAAATATTATGTAACATTTAGTATCATCTGGAATAGTACAATAGCATGGTAGTAATAAGTACATCTCATAGCGTTACCACGGTTATCACTTCAATATTTATTTATTTTATTATTTATTATTTTTATTTTTTATTTATTTATTTATTTTTTTGATACATACATACACACACACACACATATATATATATATATATATATATATATATATATATATATATATATATATATATATATATATATATATATATATATATATATATATATATATATATATATATATACATACATACACATACACATATACATATAAATTAGAGTGGAATTTAAAAACATGAGTATAATGGGGGAGCAGTACAACCTGGGTTGTACAGTAATAAGGTTGAACAGGAGGACAGAGCGTTCAGGATTATGACTAGTTGGCAATTATTTTTATTGCAATGGTAATTCCTTATTTATTAACATGATAATTTCCAATAAAACGGATTTGATGGTACAATAAAAGCAGGTACTGTAAATATAGTCAGTTTTACAAGAAATATTAATACTTCGACAACAGATATTTTTGTAGAGATGATTTAAAGGAAGGGAGCGTAGCCTTTGCTCGGATGTGTGGGGGTAAGTTGTTCCACACCTTCACACCATGATATTTTATGGAGGTCTGGGATTGAGAGGAGTGCATGGGGGGTGGTCTTAGTAGCTCTGGGTGCCTTAAGTTGTATCTCTGATTATTCCGGAACTGGAAGTAATTATTGCCAAGCAAGTGATTGATATATTTGTATACAAAGAGGGCACAGCAGTAAGTGTTAACGTCCTCGAATTTTAAACATTTCAATATAGCAAATTTTTCGTTTGTGTGATCTGTTTTTTTTTTCAAGTAGGTCATTGTCCGTACAACTCTCTTTTGTGCAGTAATCAGAGATTGTGTTTTTGAAGAGCCAGATGCCCCCCATACTGTGTGACAGTGTATCAGGTGTTGGTAAACAAGATCATGATAGATTTCTTTCATTACTGTGAGAGTGAGTGACTGTCGAGTGTGATACATGATACCTCACTGTTTATTGATTTTACTGTGAATGGCTTGTATGAGGTTTCTCCAGTTATGCTTCTCATCAACAATAACTCCAATGAATTTAGTATTTTGTTCGCGTTTGAGGACTATATTACCAAGGTACAGGGGGTTCAAGTCTGGAGGTAATTTTTTTCTTCTGTGAAAGATCGTGTAGTGGGTTTTCTCAAGGTTTATGGTCAGTTTATTACATATTACCCCTTTCGCGACTTTAGTTAATTCAGTGTTCTTAGTTCTCATCAAGGAATGGAGGCCTGAGTTGCTGGCATAGAGATTACTATCGTCTGCAAATAAGTTGTATTTTATGCGTGAGCTGGCGTGGACTATGTCGTTTATGTACAACAAAATTAGTACTGGACCGAGAATTGTACCTTGGGGGACTCCATACAAGATTGGCAAGGAGTCAGATTGGTGGTTATTATAACAGACATACTGCATCCTGCTGGACAGATATGAGGTAAACCAATTGTGGGACAGGCCCTAATGCCGTAATGTTCAAGCTTTGAAAGGAGGATGGTATGGTCGACAGTACCGAAGGCTTTAGAGAGGTCCAAGAATATACCGACTGTGAACTGACTGTCATCAAAGGAATTTAAGATGTCAATAGTGAAGTATAGCAGAGCACTCTCAGTCGACCTTCTAACTCTAAACCCAAACTGGGAGTCTGTAAAGATGCTATTGGCATTGCAGAAGGAATTTAGTCTATTACATGCTAGCTTTTCCAGTATTATAACAACCACGACCATGATTATAACAACCGCGACCATGATTATAACAACCACGACCATAATTATAACAACCACGACCATGATTATAACAAGCACGACCATGATTATAACAAGCACGACCATGATTATAACAACCACGACCATGAATATAACAACCACGACTATGATTATAACAAGCACGACCATGAATATAACAAGCACGACCATGAATATAACAACCACGACTATGATTATAACAACCACGAAAATGATTATAACAACCACGACCATGATTATAACAACCACGACCATGATTATAACAACCACGACCATGATTATAACAACCACGACCATGAATATAACAACCACGACCATGAATATAGCCACGACTATGATTATAACAACCGCGACCATGATCACCAGCAACCTGACCATGACTATAACAACCGACCGCCAGTTATAACAACCACGAATATGATTACGCATATAACAACCCATGATTATAACTGGCAAACCATGATTATAACCACGACCATAATTATAACAGCCGACCATGATTATAACAACCCGACCGCCAGTTATAACAACCGCGACTATGATCATAACCCGACCGCCAGTTATAACAACCACGACCATGGTCATAACCACGACCATGATTATAACAACCACGACTATGATCAAAACCATGACCATGATTATAACAAAAACGACCATGGTCATAACCATGACCATGATTATAATAACCACGACCATGATTATAACAGCAAAGACCATGATTATAACAACCACGACTATGATCATAACAGCCACGACTATGATCATAACAACCACGACCATGATTATAACAACCACTACCATGATTATAATAACCACGACCATGATTATAATAACCGCGACCATGATTATAACAACCACGACTATGATTGTAACAGCCACGACCATGATTATAACAACCACGACTATGATTATATGAACCACGACTATGATCATAGCAAACACGACCATGATTATAACAACGACGACCATGATTATAACAACCACAACCATGATTATAACGACCACGACTATGATTATATCACCATCGACCATGATTATAACAACCACTACTATGATTATATCAACCACGAGTATGATTATAACAACCACGATCGCAGTCAACACTTGGCCACGACTATGATCATAACAGCCGACCATGATTATAACAACCACTACCGCCAGTTATAATAGCGACCATGATTATAATAACCGCGACCATGATTATAACAACCGTGCTGATTGTAACAACCACGACCATGATTATAACAACACGACCATGATTATAACAACACGACCACGGTCGCCATAACCACGACCATGATTGCAACAGCCACGACCATGATTATAACAACCACGACCACATGATTATAACAGCGACCATATTGATTAGAACAACCCGACATGATTATAACAACCGACCGCCAGTTACTTAACAGCCAGGCTCGCCAGTTATAACAACCGACCATGATTACCTTAGCCACGACCATGATTATAACAACCACGACCGCGATTACGCATCACGACCATGATTATAACAACCGACCATGATTACGCTTAGCCACGACCATGATTATAACAACCACGACTATGATGCCGCCACGACCGCCAGTTATAACAACCACGACCGTGATCATAACCACTACCATGATTATAACAACCCGATTATGATCGCGGCGACCGTGATTTATAGCAAAACGACCATGGTCTCGCCACGACCATGATTATAACAACCACGACCGTGATTATAACAACCACGACCATGATCATAACAACCACGACTATGATCATAACCGACCATGATTATTACAACCACGACCATGGTCATAACCACGACCATGAATATAACAACCACGACTATATGATCATAGCAACCACGACTATGATCGCAGCAACCCTGACCATGATTATAACAACCACGACCATGATTATAACAACCGACTATGATTACGCGGCAAGATCATAATTATAACAACCCGACCATGATTATAACAACCCGCGACCATGATTATAACAACCACGACCATAGTTATAACAACCGACCATGATTATAACAACCCGACCATAATTACCAACAACTGCAATATGATTACTCCTTAACCTCATTAAGCTTCCAACGCACCTGACTCGCCACCGGACTTTGAAGGGCCCGCCAGTCATAGCAACCACTATAACTCGAACATAACCTTACCTAATCTAATCTATAAACCAATAAACCACCAGGTAGTGTGATGGTGCTAATCTTTATAAATTTCGTTTATGTAGCCCCTGTCTCATAGATAAGTAGCCTTTATATATAAATATGGGGAATTGATCCATTACTGTTATCTAATCATATCACCCCTGTAATTTCCACTCGCTACGAGGTGCATGGTCAGATCACGTGACGGTTAAGTTCCAACCTTGAAATGGATCTAGATATCACTAGTGTCAGCTATTAGAAATAAACTACCGCCCCCACTATCATCTCAACCCTCACGACAACAGGACGTAGTAGAACTTATCTAAGATAGCCTCCATCCTCATTTAACGCTCATAACTTCACAGTGATTAGTGCAATTGACTACATTTGGAACTGTGTAGAATATATTTTCCTAAATAAATGAAAGGACCATTTGGGTTTTTTGCTACTAAAATCAGTAAACACTACATTCTAGCTCCATTGCCTAATCGGGATCCTAGAATACTAAAGGTGGCAGCATATGGGATAGACTTGTAGCTACAGAACCAGGCCTATAAATTTTAAGAACACGTCATAAGTGTTTTTACAAAAAAAAAAGCCGTGACGTGTTTTACTCAAAAGTACATAAGAATAAGAACATAAGAAAAGACAGGTCTGCAATAGGATTACAGCGCAAGGCAGCTCCTGTCGAGAGTTATACCACTCTCTATCATCCAGAATCTTTCTAGCCTCCTTTTTGAAACTTTCCAGCGTTCCAGCACTTACTACAAAGTTGCTAAAGCGACGATCATCTACCACCCTATTTGTGAACCAGTTCGCTATATCTCCTCATAAAACCTAAGCTTATCAGCTCAAATCAGTTGCTGAGTCTATCCTGCTCCGGATATTATAAGAACTTTATCTATATCTCCTTTATTGATTCCTTTCACCTACTTAATGCTTCTATCATATCTCCCGCACTCTTCGTCTTTCTAAGGATTACCCAAGTTTAGTTTCTTTAATCTATCTTGATATGGAAGGTTCTTATTCGGAATCATTTTCGTTATTCTTCGCTGCACCGGCTCCAGTGAATTGATATCATTCTATAATAAGGGCACCAGAGACTGAACAGCATAATCAGGTACGGCTGACTAGCGCAAAAACATAGTTGCAATATGACTTACCCTCTTATTACTTACACTTCTAGATGTAAAACCTAATACTCTATTTCCCTTGTTCAATTAACACTTGCTGTTTTTCTAGGCCGTAGGTCGGGCTTCTAAATACCCCTAAGTCTCTTTACAAGTCGACTTCTCTAGGTTGATGTTGTTAAGGCCAATATACATTGACAGTATTTGTTCTTCCAATAATAAATACGCGGCACTTACTTTGGTGTTCACTTTACCATTGCCATTTTCTGACCACTCCTGCAGTTTTATTTAAATCCTCCTGTGGTGCATTTGCATCCTACCCTGAATTAATCACCGCCCTGTTTTGGTATGTCCTGCACCATTTGCTTATGTCACTGCTGATCCCAATGTCAGATATTATATGTAGATTATGTGCAAGTGGGCCCCGTACTGACCCTGGTTACTGGTTACTCAGATTTCCTTTTATACTGGGCAGCCTGTGTTCTATCGGTGAGCCATGATTTTATACAATTTAAACTTTACCCTCGATGTGAGCTAATAGCGTCAGCAGATTTGTTAGACAAGATTTTCCTTTGTAAACCCATGTTGAGAGTCGTAGATTAATTTGTTTTCTCTAAATGCGATCGGATGCTCTACCAGTGGTCAAACTAATCAGCCGATAATTTGACGCTGATGCTCTGTCTCCTTTTGAATATAGGTACTACATTTGCCTGTTCCACAAGTCTGGCACAACTCAGTGTCAAATGATTTTTGTAAATAAATTTACGAGGGGTCCCGCTAATCTGTACCTTACACTCTTTCAAAACTCGAGGGAAAATTTCATTCGGCCCCTGGGGATTTTGTCCTCTTTCATTTATTTCATCTTGTTAAGAACATCCTATTTTTCTAGAGAGATATTCTTTAATTTCTCTTCTTCATTTTCCTAAATATCAGTTCCACCTCCTAGCATTTCCTCGTGAATTGTGCTGTGGTTGAAGTCCATCGTCACCTCTTGATTGATGCTGAAATTTGTCATAGGCGCCGTCACCCTGATGATCCTGCATTCAGTTTGGACCTACGAGATTGGTCTTGAAGGCTGGTTATCTCCAATATCCGGCTGTGCATGGGGCAGTACGGTGTGTGACATTTGACAGAGAAAAGACAGTCATGATTTCAAACCTGAGAAAAAGTATATTATGGTCGAAAATGGCTTTTTCAGAAAGTTTTTACTAAAAATTAGATTTTTGTTGAAAATCACACTATAGGTACTCCAGAGCATGCTGAATCAGAATATATGGTCCACGATTCGATTGCGGGGTAATTATTGATAAAAGGATTCTTGCTCATAGATTCATCAAGTTCGGTGATTGCTGTCTACATTCTAGGTACATACAACCGCTCTCAGCAAGTCTATTTTATTTCTAACTCTCCTATTGTTTTGTATAGTATATATTTAAACCTACCCTTCCCTGGTCCTGTTTATCCCTTGTCCTGAGTAACCAATTTTACTCCCCAGGATCTGCTGTTTTTAACTCCCACTTACATCGGCTTCTCTCTACTGGCAGAAACCTCCTTTGGGTGACAATTTCACGCTCAGGATGCGAACAACACTTGCCAGGCTCTAAGTGTACTCACGGCTGTACAGGTTGTCGGTGCCATAGAATGGTTGCCAATTTGATAATGAACGCTTAACCATTGCTTGCACAATGTTTTTATCGGCAATTTATAGCAATTGCCTGGACAGCCATTCACCATAACTCCTCATTAGGCAAGACACCACATATATCAGGGATCCTTCTATCTCTAATCTTCCCTAAGCGCCTCCCTATACCTCTTGAAAAGTTCGTCACTCCTAACCTTTTCCTATGTCGTTACCTCCTACACTAAAACATACTACTGGTGTGAGTACACTCCCCTGACAAACCCTATCCATCCTCTCAGCTACATGCCCCTATCCCAGCCCCAGGAAAACACACCCCTAGTCCTACGTTTCTTGTCTCTTGCACAAAAAGTCCTGTCTACTGCAAGAACCTACCTGGCTGTCCCCA
>NW_024757044.1:0-6580 GCF_018991925.1 Homarus americanus
CTACCAATAGTGTCAGTCTACCAATAGTGTCAGTCTACCATTAGTGTCAGTCTACCAATAGTGTCAGTCTACCAATAGTGTCAGTCTTACCATTAGTGTCACTCTACCAATAGTGTCAGTCTACCAATAGTGTCAGTCTTACCATTAGTGTCAGTCTTACCAATAGTGTCAGTCTACCAATAGTGTCAGTCTTACCAATAGTGTCAGTCTTACCATTAGTGTCAAATTGAACTCTTCCTTTTGTCACCGAGTGCTTGTTATTCTCCTGTTTACCATCCATTAATTATGAAGTCGTGATTGTTTTTATCTTCATGTGTTATTCCGGTTATTTTATTTTGCAGTGGTGTGATTGTTTTATTTTTTGTTGTTGTTTTTCTACTTGGTGTGATCTTTTTTAGGGGGTGTGGGGAGTGGGGGGGGAGGGGGGGTCGTTTTATTTGACATCTTGTGACTGCAGGATTCTCATTCGTTGGGTTTGACTTGATAACTTCTAGCTTATTATTTTTCTCCAATATGTACTGGATATATTTTTGACTAGTGGGTTTTTCTAGTATTTTTTTATGTTATCTTCAGCTGTCTATCAATCTATTTTCCCGCGTTATCTATAATATCACTGGTACCACAAAGTATTGTTGTGTCAATGGCCGTTCATTTAAACAGAAAAAAAGTGCGTTGTTTTCCTGTGGCAAATACTCGACTACGTATCGATAATATTATATATATATACATGTCATAGATTTAACACTATTTCTGAATGGACTTAAAATATCACACACACACCGTGATGTATTGAAGAGGAAGTTTTTCTCCACATATATTAAGGAGTGAACGTGGCTAACTGAAGACCCTCTCGGCGGCGTCTTGAAGGCCCCCAGTTCAAGTCGCTATTACCTCCTAGGGATCCTTCTCGCCGGTGTGCTGAAGGTTCCCGTCCATTTCATAGTGTCACCAAGTTAAAGATTAACCCAGTTAGGGACTTGGATGTCGGGGTGAAGTGCGGGACATCCTGGACTATTTATGTATTGCGGACCTCGCATGTGTTATGATGGCTATAGAGGAGAGGATGGTCATATATTCCCTTTTACGGGACAGGTGATGTGAATAACCTGTACTGTATACTACTTCCTGTCCCCTCCCAAGGTCTGTGTCGTGTTGTATACTCAATATGTCAATAGTAGTTAAAGAAATACTCAATAGTGACGCTTAAGAGGGTGGTATAGGCAGACGGGATATGTATTCATGTTGTTGGTATATACAATATGTGTATGTAATTAATTATTCCCATATCATATGACATAAATTAAAATATTAAGAGGGTAGGTATCGACAAGAGGATATTCTAATACAGGGGTTTTCAAACTATGGGTCCCGACCCTTCAGTGGGTCGCGAAATAAATAAATTGGGTCGCAAAATAAAAATGGGTCGCGAAAATAAGTAAGAAAAAAAATAAATTGGGTCGCGAAAATAAATAATGTACACTCCACAGTCTAGGAAGCGACTGCAAGGAGAGCATTTCCTGATTCTTTCTTTACCTCTCATGTCATCCGTTTTGCGCAGAAAAACTCGTAATCGTAGTTTTTTTTTCCCCGGTAATCTAACCTGAGCTCATTTCATATCATTACACTTAGGTTTAATGAGTCGCAATTCAAATTGTTGTTCTGGCTGTGGGTCGCAGTAAAAAACGTTTGAAAAACATTGTTCTAATATGTATGAGAATATATTCGTCGCTGTCACTAATATTTACGTGTATTTATCTACATTATATTGTTATCACCCAGACGTACGTGATAGCCACAGTGGAAGGAGTGAAGGACAATGGTATATTATTATGTGGGGCTGGCAACAAGTCGATCTATTGTGTATTTAGAGAAGAAGAGGCGATATTTCATGACAAGTGTCGTGAGTGTGTAGGGGGTGTGTGGGGGAGTGTTATTGTGTGGGCAGTGTTGTGGGTGAAGAATTGATGTGAGGGAGTGTTGGTGTGTGTGTGTGTGTGTGTGTGTGTGTGTGTGTGTGTGTGTGTGTGTGTGTGTGTGTGTGTGTGTGTGTGTGTGTGTGTGTGTGTGTTATAATCTTAAAGCGTTCACGTATATGTAAAAGCTTGTAAACCCGGACCATTACGCTCACCATCACCATTAAAACTCACCATCACCTCTTCTCTTATATCTCACCATCATTCCTTTTAGCTATCTTTTTTATCATTACTTCTTCATTCATACTTCAGTGGTGCACCAGTAACCCTTCACCAGTGAATAGTTCCTCCAGTCACCTCACCATCATTTCACCATAATATCACCATTCTCATCGTTACCTCACTGTGGCCTTCCCAAGAACTTCACCATCTCTTTTACTATCACCATCACCTCACCATTACTTCACCATAACACCAGGGTCCGTTGCTACCCACACGATGACGTCACCATCTGCAACGAGGACAATTTTTCTACTCCATGTCCGGTGCTTCTGGCTCGTGTGAGTAACCATAGTGTAGGTGTAGACAGCGGTGGTGAGAGTGTAGGCCTCTCCATTGTGGGTGAGAGACACTCATAATATTTAAAGTGTTTACCATGGAAGCTGTGACCCCCCCCCTAGTTCGCCAGGCCACCGCCAGGGGGACATTGATCAACATTCCAGAAGTTGTATTTATGTTACATGTAGTATTTTTGCAGTTTTTCTTCAATAATTGATTTATTTTCGCAGAGTTACCGCTTCGCTGTTGTTTATAACTGTTTGGTATTCTTTTGTATGTGTTTTGGTAAAGGTTCTTGCAAAATGTCTTCATGATTCACGACACTCACACACACGACAGTCAAACACGCACACACAAGTGTATCTTGAGTTAGTAGCCAAGATTGGCTGTAAAAGGGCCACACACAGCTTCAATACAATTGTAACTCTGTTATTGGAGTATAAATTCATACAAATTCTGAGAAAAACTACGAAAATATATGAATTATTAAAGAAAAACAACAAAACCACCTTCACAAAAGCCGACAGTAGACCCCCGGCGGTGGCCTGACGAACTACGTCTAGCACCGCCGGGAGCAGTTCGAGGCTGGGCCCAGCCAGTTGCTTTTTTTTTTAATGAGAATTAGCCCACCCGGGCACAGATCAAACGACCCACAACGGGGCCTGGGGGGGGGGGCGAAAAAGGAACAGAAATAAATTTAAAATATAGAAGAAAAAGGTTATACTGTGTTAATGTACACCAGGAGGAGGGTTTCTGTTTACTGGGGTTGGCGTCTCTTGGTGCCGCAGTAGGTGATTGGTGCTTTGGTAGAGTTAGTTTGTCTAACTGTCTCTGTCCGTCTGTCTCTCAGTCTCTGTCTGTAAAAATCGGTCAACTTAAAATCATTAAATTCGCTGGATGGCCAAAAAGATAATAATATCATCAATTCCATTTATTTTAGAAGGACTTATTCATTTTTGTTGAAATCATGGACAGACAAAGCCAATATATCTACATTTGATTCTACCAGTGTGAATGGCAAAGTTAATTAATATCACCACTCCAACTGTTGGCCCAAACAAGTCGTAAAGTAGTTCTTTTTTGTAATACATCGAGTCACTAAGGGAATATAAAAATAAAACATGAATTTAGGTCACTGAATTTATCTTATTAGTAGCAAATTGTGGTTAAACTGATACACAAATGAAACATGCCTGGGAAGTACCTAGCACTAGTTACCTGGCATATTTGGACTTATTAAAATATGAAATCTAGGCTAATAAGTAATTATACTAAGGAAATGATTATTTTGGTAGTGCTGGACTGTTATTAATTGCCCTCATTACGAAAATTGGGTCGATATTAATTCTGATAAAGGGCGTCATTCACCATCCCAGAGGAAGCTGTTCTCACCACTCTTCAAATAGACCATTTACGACTTTTTTTTAGTTCAATTTGATTTCAATACATTTCTACACATAAATTAGTTGTATTAGTTATCTTAAAGGCTTGCCTTTTATGATGGTTAGGTGAATTTAGAGGATATAAACGGCGCTGTAGAGGCTGGCGGCATTTTTCGTACACAAACATGGACCGCTTTTAAAAAGAACAATACAATTCTGCATGTGCTGTTCTGTATGGAGTATATCGTATAACAAATATTATTCCTTTGCAGATTTATACATTTTATGTCCATCCAAATCAATTTTCTTTCTTTTGGTTTCAAAAATAGTTGCCGGACGAAATTTCGCCATGTTCCAATAACGATGGCTGTCCACGGGTAATGTGAACCTCGTGGAGAACTGAAGTTGTTCCTGGAAATGAAATGGAAGGATGATTTACTAAGTTGATATTGTGTTCTCCTCTATCTCTCTCTTGTGTGTGGTTTTTTACGGGAATTAGCCAACCCGGGCACAGGTCAAACGACGCACAACGGAGCCTGGGGGGCGAAAAAAAACTTTATTTTTATGAGATTCTGTCTGTTCGTCCATCTTGTGCGGGCAATCAACATGGTAGGTAGTGAGCCGGTCGAGTCTCTGTTGTTTTGACGCTTTTTTGTTTTTTTAATGCCCCAATTTAAAAGAGTGACTTACAGTAGATGAATTCACCATTTGGGGGTAAGGGTGGGGGGAGTGAGGGTGGGGGATGGGGGTTGGCGGGGTGAGGGTGGAGGGTGGGGGATGAGGGGTGTGGTAGTGGAGAAGGTTTAGGTGAGGGAATTTAGTGGACAAAGACTTGAGAATCCAACAGACATATACACAAGATAGTCATACACACACATACATGGCAGTCATATGCACAAGACAGTCATACACACACACACACACACACACACACGAGAGTCATGTACACAACAAGACAAGTCATACACGCCCACATAGCTTGAATGTTGTACGGAGTGCCCCATTATATCTCTATGTTAATAAACGTCTACTTTTGGAGGTTGACTGCGTAAATATATGAATTATTAAAGAATAACAGGAAAAACAGCTAATGTAACATAAATAGACCTTCCAAAAAGTCGATAGTAATTCCCCTGCCTGTGACACGACGAAGTAAGTACCTCTATCTAGCTCCTCCAGTCCCAGATCGAGGCAAGGCCAAGCCAGTTCATCACTTATTAACTAAACTCTCGGGTAGGTGTTGGGTGGTGTGGTGCAGTGCGTGGTGAAGGGTGGTGAAGTGTTGGGTAGGGTGGTGTGGGGTGGTGTAAGGTAAGGTAAGGTTAGGTAGGGTAGGACATCCCGTCTATAACCCCCCCACCCACACCCATCATCCTCTCACCCATCCTGGGAGGTGGGGAATGGTACCATCCGTCAGCCAACAACAGAAGGTACCAAGAACCACTGACTGGGAAGGGTGAGAGGATGAAAGGGTGGGTGGGAAGAGAGGGATGATGAGAGGGTAGTGTAGTGGGTGGTGTGCTAAAAAAATAAAAATAAAATGAAAAAAAAGTGTAGTGAGGTGGTGTAGTAAAAAGATGTAGTGGGTCGTTGCGTTGCGAATTGGGTCGTTGGGTTCGTTGCGTTGGGTCGTTGGGTTCGTTGCGTTGCGTTGGGTCGTTGGGTTCATTGCGTTGCGGTGGGTCGTTGGGTTCGTTTGCGGTGGGTCGTTGGGTTCGTTGCGTTGCGGTGGGTCGTTGGGTTCGTTGCGTTGGGTCGTTGGGTTCGTTGCGTTGCGGTGGGTCGTTGGGTTCGTTGCGTTGGGTCGTTGGGTTCGTTGCGTTGCGGTGGGTCGTTGGGTTCGTTGCGTTGCGGTGGGTCGTTCGATTCTTTTGGTGTTTTTTTTAACTTAAATGATTAATATAATTGAGAATAATAATTAGAACATTTATAATTACTGTAATTCCTGGTCATTTGTCAACAACATCAGAATTGAGACAGCACAAATAATACGTCATAAAATAGGGTAGTGTTGGGTAGGGTGGTGTAGGGTGGTGTATTGGGGGTGTAGGACATCCCGACTATAACCCCCCACCCACACCCATCATCCTCTCACCCATCCTGGGAGGTGGGGAATGGTACCATCAGAGAGCCAACAACAGAAGGTACCAAGAACCACCGACTGGGAAGGGTGAGAGGATGAAGGGGTGGGTGGGGTGAGAGGGATGATGGGGAGTGGGGGATGAGGAGAGGGAATCCACATCCTTCCCAGGAAGTGGAGAATGGTACAATCCGTCAGGCGCCGACAGAAGGTATCAGGACCCACCGACTGGGAAGTGTGTGTGTAGGGTGGTGTAGTGGGTGGTGTAGTGTGGGGTATGGTGGTGTAGTGAGGGTGTAGTGGGTGGTGTAGTATGGGGTATGGTGGTGTAGGGTGGTGTACGGTAAGGTATCAGGACCCACCGACTGGGAAGTGTGTGTGTAGGGTGGTGTAGTGTGGGGTATGGTGGTGTAGTGGGGGTGTAGTGGGTAGTGTAGTATGGGGTATGGTGGTGTACGGTAAGGTATCAGGACCCACCGACTGGGAAGGGTGTGGAATCCCCCCATCCCCCATCCACACCCATCCTGGGAGGTGGAGAATGGCACCATCCGGTAGTTGGCAACGGAAGGTATCAGGACCCACCGACTGGGAAGGGCGTGGAATCCCCCCATCCACACCCATCCTGGGAGGTGGAGAATGGCACCATC
>NW_024757045.1:0-17534 GCF_018991925.1 Homarus americanus
ACTTTGACGCTGCCAGGTACTCTCTGACCTCCCAGGATCACCTCTGACACTCCCAGGTACACCACTGACACTCCCAGGTACCACTTGTACTCGGGTACACCCCCTGACACTCCAGGTACACCGCTGACACTGCCAGGTACACCTCCAGACACTGCCAGGTACCACTTCAGACACTCCTAATTTTAGCTCAGACACTCCCAGGTACCTGCCTCTCCAACTCCCGGAATTGCCTGTGACACTCTAAGTGCTGCTCCTGACCTCCCAGGTACACCAATCACACTCCAAGTGCACTCCTGACTTTCCCAGGTACACCACTGACACTCCCAGGTACACCTCCTGACACTCCCAGGTGCTACTCTGACCTCCCAGGTGCACCTCTGACACTCCCAGGTGCACCACTGACCTCTCCACTTACACCTCAAACACTCCCAGTTACACTGGCACTCCCAGGTACACCCCTGACACTTGGGTACACCTCTGATACTCCCAGGTACACCTCTGACACTTCCGGATACACCTCTGACACTCCCAGGTACATAATCACCTCCCACCCAACTCTGACACTCCCAGGTACACCACCCAACACTGAATACACCTATGACACTCCAGAGTACACCCCTGACACTCCCAATTTTTGAACACTCCCAGGTACACCTCTGACAATCCCAGGTGCACCTCCAGGCACTCCCCAGGTACACCTCTGACACTTCCCAGGTACACCCCTGACACTTCCAGGTACACACCCCCTGACTTCCAAGTACACTCCCAGGTACACCAGTACACTCCCAAGTACAACTCTGACACTCCCAGGTACACCACCGGCACTCCCAGGTACACCGCTGACACTCCCAGGTACACCCCAGCCTCCCAGGTGCCACCACTGCCAGGTACACCTCAGACACTGCCAGGTACACTTCAGACACTCCCAGGTACAGCTCAGACACTCCCAGTTACACCTCTATAACTCCCAGGTGCACCTGTGACACTCCCAAGTGCACTTCTGACACTCCCAGGTACACCAATCACACTCCCAAGTACAACTCTGACATTCCCAGGTACACCACTGACACTCCCAGGTACACCTCTGACACTCCCAGGTACTACTCTGACACTCCCAGGTACACCTCTGACACTCCCAGGTACACCACTGACACTCTCAGTTACTCCTCCGACACTCCCAGTTACACCCCTGACACTCCCAGGTACACCCTGACACTCCCAGGTACACCTCTGACACTCCCAGGTACACCACTGACACTCTCAGTTACTCCTCCGACACTCCCAGGTACCCTGACACTCCAGTT
Organism: Homarus americanus; assembly: GCF_018991925.1. NCBI lineage: Eukaryota > Metazoa > Arthropoda > Malacostraca > Decapoda > Nephropidae > Homarus > Homarus americanus. Next base: position 1,305 of record NW_024757045.1, read on the forward strand.
ACCCAGACACTCCCAGGTACTCCTCTGACAATCCCAGGTACACCTCAGGCACTCCCAGGTACACCTCTGACACTTCAGGTACACCCCTGACACTTCCAGGTACACCCCTGACACTTCAAGTACACCTCTGACACTTCCAGATACACCTCTGACACTCCAGGTACACCAATCACACTCCCAGTACAACTCTGACACTCCCAGGTACACCAATGATACTACCAGGTACACCTCTGACACTCCCGGTACACCTCTGACACTCCCAGGTACACCTCTGACACTCTCAGGAACACCTCTGACACTGCCAGGTACACCTCTGACACTCCCAGGTACACCTCTGAGACTTCCAGGTACACCCCTGACACTTCCAGGTACACCCCTGACACTCCCAGGTACACCAATGACACTCCCAGGTACACCTCTGACACTCCCTGTTACACCTCTGACACTCCCAGGTACACCAATGACACACTCAGGTACACCTCCTGACACTTCCAGGTACACCCTTGACACTTCCAGGTACACCAATGATACTCCGGTACACCGTGACATCCCAGGTACACCCATGACACTCCCAGGTACACCCCTGACACTGCCAGGTACACCTCTGACACTCGCAGGTACACCTCAGACACTCCCAGGTACTACTCTGACACTCCCAGGTACACCTCTGACATTCCCAGGTACACCCTCTGACACTCCCAGTTACACCTCCGACACTCCCAGTTACCCCTGACCTCCCAGGTACCATGGACTGCTCAGGTACCTCTGATACTCCCAGGTACACCTCTGACACTTCAGATACACCTCTCACCTCCCAGGTACACCAATCACACTCCCAAGTACAACTCTGACACTCCCAGGTACACCACTGACACTCCCAGGTACACCGCTGACACTCCAGGTACACCCCTGACCTCCCAGGTACACCGCTGACACTGCCAGGTACACCTCAGACACTGCCAGGTACACTTCAGACACTCCCAGGTACAGCTCAGACACCCCAGTTACACCTCTATAACTCCCAGGTGCACCTGTGACACTCCAAGTGCACTTCTGACACTCCCAGGTACACCAATCACACTCCCAAGTACAACTCTGACATTCCCAGGTCACCACCGACACTCCCAGGTACCTCTGACACTCCCAGGTACTACTCTGACACTCCCAGGTACACCTCTGACACTCCAGGTACACCACTGACACTCTCAGTTCTCCTCCGACACTCCCAGTTACACCCCTGACACTCCCAGGTACACCCCTGACCTCCCAGGTACACCTCTGATACTCCCAGGTACACCTCTGACACTTCCGGATACACCCTGACCTCCCAGGTACACCAATCACACTCCCAAGTACAACTCTGACCTCCCAGGTACACACTGACACTACCAGATACACCAATGACACTCCAGGTCACACCCTGACACTCCCAGTTACACCCCAGACTCTTCCAAGTACACCTCTGACTTCTTCAGATACACCTCTGACACTCCCAGGTACACCAATCACACTCCCAAGTACAACTCTGACACTCCCAGGCACCAATGATACTACCAGGTACCCTCTGACACTCCCAGGTACACCTCTGACACTCCCAGGTACACCTCTGACACTCTCAGGAACACCTCTGACACTGCCAGGTACACCTCTGACACTCCCAGGTACCTCTGAGACTTCCAGGTACACCCTGACACTTCAGGTACACCCTGACACTCCCAGGTACACCAATGACCTCCCAGGTACACCTCTGACACTCCCTGTTACACCTCTGACACTCCCAGGTACACAATGACACATTCAGGTACCTCTGACACTTCCAGGTACACCCCTGACACTTCCAGGTACACCAGTGTCTCCCAGGTACACCGCTGACACTCCCAGCTACACCACTGAGCACTCCCAGGTACACCCTGACACTGCCAGGTACACCTCTGACACTCACGGTACACCTCAGACACTCCCAGGTACCTACTCCTCCCAGGTACACCTCTGACACTCCCAGGTACACCTCTTACACTCCCAGTTACACCTCCGACCTCCCAGTTCACCCCTGACACTCCCAGGTCCACTGACACTCCCAGGTACACCTCTGATACTCCCAGGTACACCTCTGACACTCCAGATACACCTCTCCCTCCCAGGTACCAATCACACTCCCAAGTACAACTCTGGCCTCCCAGGTACCACCACCTGACACTCCCAGGCCACCTCCTGGCCTCCCAGGTACTCGCTTGACGCTGCCAAGTACTCCTCCCACGGCTTCTCCCAGACACCTCCTGACACTTCCAGATACACCTCTGTTTGCTCCCAGGTGCATAATCACACTCCCAAGTACACTCTGGCCACTCCCAGGTACACCACTGACACTACCGGGAATACACCTACTTGACACTCCAGGTACACCCCTGTGCTCCCAGTTACACCCCTGACACTCCCAGGTACTCTCTGACAGTCAGGTGCCTCCAGACTTGCTCCCAGGTACCTCTGACACTTCCAGGTACACCCTGACACTTCAGGTACACCCCTGAAGCACTTCCAGGTACACCTCTGACACTTCCAGATACCTCTGACACTCCGGAGGTGCACCAATCACACTCCCAAGTACCAACTCCTGACACTCCCAGGTACACCACCTGACCTTTTCTGCAGGTACACCTCTGGCCTCCCAGAGCACACCTCTGGCCTCCCAGTACACCTCCCCGACACTCCAGGCACCTCCCAAATACGCCCAGGTATACCTCTGACACTCCCAGGTACACCGCCCCAGCACTCCCAGGTACACCGCTGACAGTGCAAGATACACCCCTCTGACATTCCATGTACACCTCAGACACTTCCAGGTAGACCTGAACCTCCCAGGTACACCTCAGGCACTTTCCCAGGTGCACCTCCTGACACTCCCAGGTACACCTCCCGGCCTCCCAGGTACTCGCTTGACGCTCCCAGGTAGTGCTCTCCGACACTCCCAGGAACACCTCAGCCTCCCCAGGTACACCTCTGACACTCCCAGGTACACCGCTGACACTCCCAGGTACACCTCAGACACTTGCTGCCAGGTGCACCTCAGACACTACCAGGTACACCTCAGACACTCCCAGGTACAGCTCAGACACTCCCAGGTACACCTCAGACACTCCCAGGTGCCTCAGGTGCTCCCAGGTACACCTCTTACACTTCCAGGTACACCCCTGACACTTCCAGGTACACCCCTGACACTTCAGGTACACCTCTGACTTGCTCCCCACGGGTACCTGTCTTGCTCCAGGTGCCACCTCTGACTTGCTCCCAGGTACACCTCTGAGTACGCTTGGTATTCACCTCTGCAAACAATCCCAGGTAGACCGCCCGACGCTCCCCAGGTACACCATGACACTGCAAGATACTCGACATTCCATGTACACCTCAGACACTTCCAGGTACACCTCAGACACTCCCAGGAACACCTGACACTCCCAGGTACACCTCTGACACTCCCAGGTACACAACCTCCCAGGCGCTCCTTTGGCTCCCAGGTACTCCTCCGACACTCCCAGGCACCTCTGACCTCCCAGGCACCTCCCCTGACACTCCAGGTGCACCTCGAACACCAGGCACACATAAGACACTGCCAGGTACACCTCATACACTACCAGGTACACCTCGAACGCTCCCAGGTACAGCTCAGACACTCCAGGTACACCTCAGACACTCCCAGGTACACCTCAGGCACTCCCAGGCACACCTCTGACACTTCCAGGTTACACCCTTGACACTTCCATGTACACCCCAGACACTTCCAGGTACACCTCTGACACTCCCCAGGCACACCAATGACACTCCCAGGTACACCACTGACACTCCCTGGTACACCTCTGACACTCCCAGGTACCATGTGAGCACTCCCAGGTACACCTCTGACACTTCCAGGTACACTCTGACACTCCCAGGTACACCTCTGACACTCCCCAGGTACACCTCTGACACTCTCAGGCACACCTCTTACACTCCTGGTTCTCCCCTGACACTCCCAGGTTTTCCTCAGACACTCCCCAGGTACACCTCAGACGCACTCCAGGTAAGCTCAGACACTCCCAGTAACACCTCAGACACTCCAGTGCACCTGTGACACTTCCCAGGAAACCTCCTGACACTCCAGAGCACACCTCTGACCTCCCAGGTACACCTCCGACACTCCCCAGGTACACCCTCCTGACCTCCCGGGTACCGTCTCCATACTCCCAGGTGCACCTCTGACACTTCCAGATATACCTCTGGCTTACTCTCCCAGGTACACAATGATACTACCATTTTCAGCACTCCCAGGTACACCTCCCGATACTCCCAGGTACACCTCGATACTCCAGCATTACACCTCCGATACTCCCAGGTACACCCTCTCGAGACACTCCTGTTCACCTCTGACTTCCAGATACCTCCTGACCTCCCAGGTACGCAATGATACTACCAGGTACACCTCCTGACACTCCCAGGTATATCTTACACTCCCAGGTACACACGCTTACCTCCCAGGTACACCTGACACTGCAGATACACCTCTGACATTCATGTTGCACCTCAGACACTTCGAGGTAGACCTCGAACACTCCCAGGTACACCTCAGACACCTCCCAGGTACTTTCTGACTCCCAGGTGCCTCTGGCTCCCAGGTACACCTCTGACACTCCAAGGTAATCATTTGACGCTCCCAGGTGCTTCTCCACGGCTTGCTCCCTGGAACACTTCTGACACTCCCCAGGTACACCTCCCAGCCTGCTCCCAGGCCACACCGCCCCGACACTCCCAGAGTGCCACCTCAGACACTGCCAGGTACACCTCATGAACTACCAGGTACACATCAGACACTCCCAGGTACAGCTCAGACACTCCCAGGTACCTCAGATGCTCCCAGGCACACCTCCAGGCACTCCCAGGTACACCTCCTGACACTTCCAGGTACACCCCTGACACTTCCAGGTACACCCCCTGACACTTCCAGGTGCACCTCTGAGCACTCACAGGTGCACCAATGACGCTCCCAGGGTAACCACTAATACTCCCTGGTACACCTCTGACTTGCTCTCCAGGTACACCAATGACACTCCCAGGTACACCTCTGACTTGCTTCCAGTACACCTCTGACACTCCCCAGGTACACCTGTGGCTTTGCTCCAGGTACCTCTGGCTTGCTCTCAGGTACACCTCTTTACTCCTAGTTCTCCCCCAACACTCCCAGGTGCACACCTCAGCACTCCCAGGTACACCATGACACTCCAAGGTACACATGACACTGCCAGGTACACCTCAGGCCACTGCCAGGTACGCCCAGACACTCCCGGGTACAGCTCACACCTCCCAGTTACACCTCTATAACTCCCAGGTGCACCTGTGACCTCCCAAAGTGCACCTCTGGCTTGCTCCAGGTACACAATCACCTCCCCAAGTGCTCTGACACTCCCAGGTACACCTCGCCTCCCAGGTACACCCTCCTGAGCACTCCCAGTTACCATGACACTCCCAGTTACACCTCCGACTTGCTCCCAGTTACACCTGGCTTGCTCCCAGGTACACACCTGACTGCTCCCAGGTACACCTCTGATACTCCCAGGTACACCTCGGCACTTCCAGATACACCTCTGGCCTCCCAGGTACACCACTCACGCTCCCAAGTACCTCTGACACTCCCAGGCACCTCCTGGCTTGCTCCCAGGTACACCTCTGACACTCCCAGGCACCTCCCCGTGCATGGGTATGCCTCTCAGGTACACCTCTGACACTCCCAGGTACACCTCTTACACTCCCTGGTTCTCCCCTGACACTCCCAGGTACACCTCAGACACTCCCAAGTACACCTCAGACACTCCCAGGTACACATCAGACACTCCCAGGTAAACCTCTGACATTCCCAGGTACACCCCTGACACTCCCAGGTACACCTCCTACACTCCTGGTTCTCCTGGCCTCCCAGGTACACCTCAGACACTCCCAGGTACACCTCAGACACTCCCAGGTGCACCTCAGACCTCCCAGGTACATCTCTGACACTCCCAGGTACACCTCTGACACTCTGGGTAAACCTCCTGACATTCCAGGTACACCGTGACACTCCCAGGTGCTCCTCCTAACACTGCCAGGTACACCTCAGAGACTACCAGGTACACCTCAGACACTCCCAGGTACAGCTCAGACACTCCCAGGTACACCTCAGATACTCCCAGGTAGACCTCAGGCACTCCCAGGTACACCTCTGACACTTCCAGGTACACCCCTGACACTTCCAGGTACACCCCTGACACTTCCAGGTACACCTCTGACACTCACATGTACTCCAATGACACTACCAGGTACACCACTAATACTCCCTGGTACACCTCTGACACTCTCAGGTACACCAATGACACTCCCAGGTACACCTCTGACACTTCCAGGTACACCTCTGACACTCCCAGGTACACCTCTGACACTCCCAGGTACACCTCCTGACACTCTCAGGTACACCTCATACCCCTCCCCTGGTTCTCCCCCTGACACTCCCAGGTACACCTCTGACACTCCCAGGTACACCTCTGACACTCTAAGGAACAACTCTGACACTTTCAGGTACACCCCTGACACTCCCTGGTTCACCAATGACACTCCCAGGTACACCTCTGACACTCCCTGGTACACCTCTGACACTCCCAGTTACACCAATGACACACTCAGGTACACCTCTGACACTTCCAGGTACACCCCTGACACTTCCAGGTACACCAATGATACTCCCAGGTACACCGCTGACACTCGCAGGTACACCGCTGACACTGCCAGGTACACCTCAGACACTGCCAGGTACTCCTCAGACACTCCCAGGTAAAGCTCAGACACTCCCAGTAACACCTCAGACACTCCCAGGTGCACCTGTGACACTCCCAAGTGCACCTCTGACACTCCCAGGCACACCTCCGACACTCCCAGGTACACCTCCGACACTCCCAGGTACACCTCTGACATTCCCAGGTACACTTCTCACACACCCAGGTACACCTTTGACACTCCCAGGTTCACCTCTCATACTCCCAGGTACACCTCTGACACTTCCAGATACACCTCTGACACTCCCAGATACACCAATGATACTACCAGGTACAGCTCTGACACTCCCAGGCACACCTCTCATACTCCCAAGTACACCTCCGATACTCCCAAGTACACCTCAGACACTCCCTGGTTCACCTGTGACACTACCTGGTTCACCTATGACACTCCCAGGTACACCTCTGACACTCCCAGGTACTACTCTGACACTCCCCAAGTACACCTGTGACACTCCCAGGTACACCTCTGACACCCCAGGTACACCCAATCACACTCCCAACTACAACTCTGACTTTCCCAGGCACACCCACTGACACCCCAGGTACACCTCTGACACTCCCAGGTACCTACCTGACACTCCCAGGTACACCCCTGACACTCCCAGGTACACCACTGACACTCCTGCCACACCTCCGACACTCCCAGTTACACCCTGACACCCCAGGTACACCCTGACACCCAGGTACACCTCTGATACTCCCAGGTACACCTCTGACACCCGGATACACCTCTGACACTCCCAGGTACACACCAATCACACTCCCAAGTACAACTCTGACACTCCCAGGTACACCACTGACACTACCAGATACACTATGACACTCCAGGTATACCCTGACACTCCCAGGTCCACTTGACAACCAGTACCTCAGGTCCGGCACACCTCCACACTTCCAGGTACACCCCTGACACTTCCAGGCACACCCCTGACACTTCCAAGTACACCTCTGACACTTCCAGATACACCTCTGACACCCCAGGTACACCAACCACTCCCGCACAACCCTGACACTCCCAGTACACCAGACACTCCCAGGTACACCTCTGACACCCCAGGTACTACTCTGACACTCCCAGGCACCCCTGACACCTCCCAGGCACACCCCCTGACACCCCAGTTACACCTCCGACACTCCCAGTTACACCACTGACAACTCCCAGGTACACCTCTGACACTCCCAGGTACTCTTGACGCTGCCAGGTACTCCTCCGACACTCCCAGGAACACCTCTGACACTCCCAGGTACACCAGTGACACTCCCAGGTACACCGCTGACACTCCCAGGTACACCCCTGACACTCCTAGGTACACCGCTGACACTGCCAGGTACACCTCAGACACTGCCAGGTACACTTCAGACACTCCCAGGTACAGCCTGACACTCCCAGTTACACCTCTATAACTCCCAGGTGCACCTGTGACACTCCCAAGTGCACTTCTGACACTCCCAGGCCACCAATCACACTCCCAACTACAACCTGACTTTCCCAGGTACACCACTGACACTCCCAGGTACACCTCTGACACTCCCAGGTACTACTTGACACTCCCAGGTACACCTCTGACACTAGGTACACCACTGACACTCTGAGCAACACCTCCGACACTCCCAGCTACCCTGACACTCCCAGGTACACCCCTGACACTCCCAGGACACCTCTGATACCCCAGACACCTCACACTTCCGGATACACCTCTGACACTCCCAGGTACACCAATCACACTCCCAAGTACAACTCTGACACTCCCAGGTACACCACTGACACTACCAGATACACCTATGACACTCCAGGTACACCCCTGACACTCCCAGGTACACTCTGACAATCCCAGGTACACCTCAGGCACTCCCAGGTACACCAATCACACTCCCAAGTACAACTCTGACACTCCCAGGTACACCAATGATACTACCAGGTACACTCTTCTACTCCCAGGTACACCTCTGACACTCCCAGGTACACCTCTGACACTCAGGAACACCTCTGACACTGCCAGGTACACCTCTGACACTCCCAGGTACACCTCTGAGACTTCCAGGTACACCCCTGACACTTCCAGGCACACCCCTGACAACCCCAGGTACACCAATGACACCTCCCAGGTACACCTCTGACACTCCCTGTTACACCTCTGACAACTCCCAGGTACACCAATGACACACTCAGGTACACCTCTGACACTTCCAGGTACACCCCTGACACTTCCAGGTACACCAATGATACTACCAGGTACACTGCTGACACTCCCAGGTACACCGCGACACTCCCAGGTACACCCCTGACACTGCCAGGTACACCTCTAACTCTCGCAGGTACACCTCAGACACTCCCAGGTACTACTCTGACACTCCCAGGTACACCTCTGACACTCCCAGGTACACCTCTGACACTCCCAGTTACACCTCCGACACTCCCAGTTACACCCCTGACACTCCCAGGTACACCGCTGACACTCCCAGGTACACCTCTGATACCCCAGGTACACCTCTGACACTTCCAGATACACCTCTCACACTCCCAGGTACACCCAATCACACTCCCAAGTACAACTCTGACACTCCCAGGTACACCTCTGACACTCCCAGGTACACCTCTGACACCCAGGTACACCTCTGACACTCCCAGTTACACCTCCGACACTCCCACACCCCCTGACACTCCCAGGTCACACCGCTGACACTCCCAGGTACACCCCCGACACTGCCAGGCCTCAACTCTCGCAGGTACACCTCAGACACTCCCAGGTACTACTCTGACACTCCCAGGTACACCTCTGACACTCCCAGGTACACGCTGACACTGGTACACTCCTGACACTCCCAGGTACACCGCTGACACTGCCAGGTACACCTAGACACTGCGGTACACTTCCAGACACCCTGGGTACAGCTCAGACACTCCCAGTTACACCTCTATAACTCCCAGGTGCACCTGTGACACTCCCAAGTGCACTCCTGACACTCACAGGTACACCAATCACACCCCAAGTACAACTCTGACATTCCCAGGTACACCACTGACACCCTGGTACACCACTGACACTCCCAGGTACACCCCTCTGACACTCCCAGCCTGACACCCCAGGCACACCTCTGACACTCTCAGGCACACCTCTTACACTCCCCGGTTCTCCCCGACACCCCAGGCACACCTCAGACACTCCGGTACACCTTGATACTCCAGGCACACCTCTGACACTCCTGGATACACCTCTGACACTCCCAGGCACACCAATCACACCCCAAGCACAACTCTGACACTCCCAGGCACCACACACCAGATACACCTATGACACTCCAGGCACACACCTGACACTCCCAGTTACACCCCAGACACTCCTCAGGCACACCTCTGACAATCCCAGGTACACCCCCAGGCACCCCAGGTACACCTCTGACACTTCCAGGTACACCCCTGACACTTCCAGGTACACCCCTGACACTTCCAAGTACACTTGACACTTCCAGATACACCTCTGCACACTCCCAGGTACACACCAATCACACTCCCAAGTACAACCTGACACTCCCAGGTACACCAATGATACCACCAGGTACACCTCTGACACTCCCAGGCACACCTCTGACACTCCCAGGCACACCTCTGACACTCTCAGGAACACCTCTGACACTGCCAGGCACACCTCTGACACTCCCAGGCACACCTCTGAGACTTCCAGGCACACCCCTGACACTTCCAGGCACACCCTGACACTCCCAGGCACACCATGACACTCCCAGGCACACCTCTGACACCTCGTTACACCCTCTGACACTCCCAGGCACAATGACACACACTCAGGCACACCTGACACTTCCAGGTACACCCTGACACTTCCAGGCACACCAATGATACTCCCAGGCACACTGCTGACACTCCCAGGCACACCCTGACACCCCAGGCACACCCCTGACACTGCCAGGTACACCTCTGACACTGCAGGTACACCCTCACACTCCCAGGTACTACCTGGCACACTCCCAGGTACACCTCTGACACTCCCAGGCACACCTCTGACACTCCCAGTTACACCTCCGACACTCCCAGTCACACCCCTGACACTCCCAGGTACACTGCTGACACTCCCAGGTACACCCTGATACTCCCAGGCACACCTCTGACACATACCTCCCACTTGGAGTACACCAATCACACTCCCAAGTACAACTCTGACACTCCCAGATTTTCACTGACACTCCCAGGTACACCTCTGACACTCCCAGGTGCTCCTTTGACTGCCAGGTACTCCTCCGACACTCCCAGGAACACCTCTGACACTCCCAGGTACACCTCTGACACTTCGGATACACCTCTGACACTCCCAGGTACACCAATCCACTCCCAAGTACAACTCTGGCACTCCCAGGTACACCACCCAGCCTCACCAGACCACCTATGACACTCCAGGTGAGCCCTGACACTCCCAGTTACCACACCCTGACACTCCCAGTACACCTCTGACAATCCAGGTACACCTCCAGGCACTCCCAGGTACACCTCTGACACTTCAGGTACACCCTGACACTTCCAGGTACACCTGACACTTCAGGTACACCTCTGACACTTCCAGATACACCTCTGACACTCGAGTACTCAATCACTCCCAAGTACAACTCTGACACTCCCAGGTACACCACCAGGCACTGTCAGGCCACACCTCTGACACTCCCAGGCACACCTCCTGAGCACTCCCAGGTACACCTCTGACACTCCCAGATTTTACCTCTGATGCACCCAGGTATGCCTCTGACACTCCCAGTGCCCGCTGACACTCCCCAGGTACACCGCTGACAGTTATAGGATACACCTCTGGGCATTCCATGTACACCTCAGACACTTCCAGACAGACCCTAAGACACTCTAAGGTACACCTCAGACACTCCCAGACACACCTCTGACACTCCCAGATTTTTACCTCTGACACTCCCAGGCCACTCCTTTGACGCTCCCAGGTACTCCTCCGACACTCCCAGGAACACCTCTGACACTCCCCAGGTACACCTCCTGACACTCCCCAGGTACACCGCTGACACTCCCAGGTACACCTCAGACACTGCCAGGTACACCTCAGACACTACCAGGTACACCTCAGACACTCCCAGGTACAGCTCAGACACTCCCAGGTGCACCTCAGCAGTTTACTCCCAGGTACCTCAGGCGCTCCAGGTACACCTCTGACGCTTCCAGCAGGTACACCCTGACACTTCCAGATTACACCCCTGACACTTCCAGGTACACCTCCTGACACTCCCGGGTACACCAGCCAACACTCCCAGGTACACCTCTGACCTCCCAGGTGCACCTCTGATGCCTTGGGTATACCTTTGACAGTCTGGAGTGAACCAACTGACACTCAGATTACACCAGCTGACACTGCAAGATACACACCTCTGACCTCCCATGTACACCTCCAGACACTTCAGGTACACCTCAGACACTCCCAGGAACACCTGACACTCCCAAGGTACCTCTGACACTCCCAGGTACACCTCTGACCTCCCAGGTACTCGCTGACGCTCCCAGGTACTCCCTCCGACAGTCCCAGGAACACCTCTCTGAGCACTCCAGGTACACACTCTGACACTCCCAGGTGCACCTCAGACACTGCCAGGTACACCTAAGACACCCACAGGTACACCTCAGACACTACCAGGTACACCTCAGACACTCCCAGGTACAGCTCAGACACTCCCCAGGTGCACCTCCAGACACTCCTAGGTACACCTCAGGCACTCCCAGGTACACCTCTGACACTTCCAGGGACACCCTTGACACTTCCATGTACAGACACTTCCAAGGTACACCTCTGACACTCCCAGGTGCACCAATGACACTCCCAGGTGCACCACTGACACTCCTGGTACACCTCTGACCCCTCCCAAGTGCACCAATGACGCTCCCAGACGCACCTCTGAGCCTTCCAGGTACACCTCTAACACTCCCAGGTACACCTCTGACACTCCCAGGTACACCTCTGACACTCTCAGGTACACCTCTTACTCCCTAGTTCTCCCCTGACCTCCCAGGTACACCTCAGACACTCCCAGGTACACCTCAGACACTCCCAGGTAGCTCAGACACTCCCAGTTACACCCTGACACTGCCAGGTACACCTCTGACTCTCATGAACACCTCAGACACTCCCAGGTGCACCTGTGACACTCCCAAGTGTACCTCTGACACTCCCAGAACACCTCCTGACACTCCCAGGTGCACCTCCTACACTCCCAGGTACACCTCTGACACTCCCCAGGTACACTTCTCACACACCCAGGTACACCTTTGACACTCCCAGGTACGTCTCATACTCCCAGGTACACCTGTGACACTTCCAGACCACCTCTGACACTCCCAGGTACACCTCCGATATCCCAGGTACACCTCCGATACTCGCGTACACCTCCGATACTCCCGGGTACACCTCAGACACTCCCCTGGTTCACCTCTGACACTTCAGATACCTCTGACACTCCCAAGGCCTGTGATGCTACCAGGTACCTCTGACACTCCCAGGTATACCTCACCCCACAGTCCCAGGTACACACTGCTGACACTCCCAGGCCTGCTTGACACTGCAAGAAACACCTCCCTGACATTCCATGTACCTCAGACATGAGGTAGACCGAGACACTCCCAGGTACACCTCAGACACTCAGGTACACCCTATGAGCACTCCCAGGTACACCTCTGACACTCCCAGGTACACCTCTGACACTCCCAGGTAATCCTTTGACGCTCCCAGGTAGCTTCTCCGACACTCCAGGAACACCTCTGACACTCCCCAGGTACACCTCCTGACACTCCCAGGCCACACCGGTGACACTCCCAGGCACCTCAGACACTGCCAGGTACACCTCAGGAGACACCAGGTACACATCAGACACTCCCAGGTACAGCTCAGACACTCCCAGGTACACCTCAGATGCTCCCCAGGTACACCTCAGGGACTCCCAGGGTGCCCACCTCTGACACTTCAGGTACACCCCGAACGCTGGGTACACCCCTGACATGCAGATTACCTCTGACACTCCTGGGTACACCAATGACACTCCCAGATTTACACCACTAATACTCACACCTCTGACACTTCCATGCCACCTCTGACACTCCCAGGTACAGACACTCCCAGGTACACCTCTGACACTCTCAGGCACACCTCTTACACTCCCTGGTCCTCCCTGACACTCCGTACACCCCTCCGACACTCCCAGGCACACCGCTGACACTCCAGGTACACCGCTGACACTGCCAGGTACACCCCAGACACTGCCAGGTACACTCTCAGACACTCCCAGGTACAGCCTCACACACTCCCAGTTACACCTCTATAACTCCCAGGTGCACCTCTGACACTCCCAAGTGCACCTCCGACACCCCAGGTACACCAATCACACTCCCAAGTACAACTCTGACACTCCCAGGTACACCACTGACACTCCCAGGTACACCTCTGACACTCCCAGGTACTACTCTGACACTCCCAGGTACACCTCTGACACTCCCAGTTACACCACTGACACCCCAGTTACACCTGACACTCCCAGCATACCCCCTGACACTCCCAGCACACCCCTGACACCCCAGGCACACCTCTGATACCCCAGGCACACCTCTGACACTTCCGGATACACCTCTGACACCTCCCAGGTACACCACTCACACTCCCAAGCACACCTCTGACACTCCCAGGCACACCTCTGACACTCCCAGGTACACCTCTGACACCTCCCAGGTACACCTCTGATACGCCCAGGTATACCTCTGACACTCCCAGGTACACAGCTGACACTCATAGGCACACCGCTGACACTGCAAGATACACCTCTGACATTCCATACACCTCAGACACTTCCAGGTCGACCCAAGACAATTCCCAGGTAACACCTCAGACACTCCCAGGTACCCTCAGACAATCTGCGGCACACCAGGCATTCCCAGGTACACCTCTGACACTTCCAGGTACACCCCTGACACTTCCAGGTACACCCCAGACACTTCCAGGTACACCTCTGACACTCCCAGGTCACACCAATGACACTCCCAGGCACACCACTGACATTCCCGGTACACCTCTGACACTCCCAGGTACACCAATGACACTCCCAGGTACACCTCTGACACTCCCAGGTACACCTCTGACACACTCCCAGGTACAACCTCTGACATTCCAGGTACAACCCTGACACACTTCCAGGCACACCCCCTGACACCCCAGGCACACCACAATGACACTCCCCAGGTACACTGACACTCCCTGGTACACCTCTGACACCCCAGGTACACCAATGACACTCCCAGGTACACCCTGACACTCCAGGCACACACTCAATGATACTCCCAGGCATACTGCTGGGACACTCCCAGGTACAAATTCGCTGACACTGCCAGGTACACCAGACACCGCCAAGTACATCCCCAGACACCCCAGGTAAAGCCTGCACACCCCAGCAACACCAGACACCCAGGTGCACTTGTGACACTCCCAAGTGCACCTCTGACACTCCCCAGGCACACCTCCGACACCCCTGGTGTACACCTGACACTCCCAGGTACACCTCTGACACTCCCCAGGTACACTTCTCACACACCCAGGCACACCCTTGGACACTCCCCAGGCACACTTTCTCATACTCCCAGGCACGCCCCCTGACACTCCAAGCACACCCCAGACACTCCCTGGTTCACCTCTGACACTCCCTGGTTCACCCTCTTGACACCCCTTGGTACACCTCTGACACTCCCAGGTGCACACCTCTAACACTCCCTTGGTCTCCTGACACCCCAGGCACACCCCAGACACCCAGGTACACCTCTGACACTTGGTGCACTACCTGACACCCCCAGGTACACCTCTGACACCTCCCAGGTACACCTCTGACAATCCCAGCTACACCTCCGACACTCCCAGTTACACCCCTGACACTCCCAGGCACACTGCTGACAAATTCCAGGCACACCTCCCTACAATTCTGGTACACCTCTGACACTCCAGATACACCTCTGACACCCTTAAGGTACACCAATCACACTCCAAGTACAACTCTCTGACACTCCCCAGGTACACCACTGACACTCCCAGGTACACCTCTGACACTCCCAGGTACCTTTGGACGCTTCCAGGTACTCCTCCGACACTCCCAGGAACACTGACACTCCCAGGTACACCTCTGGACACTCCCAGGTACACTGCTGACACTCCCAGGTACACCCCTGACACTCCCCAGGGTGACACCGCTGACACTGCCAGCCACCCCAGCACACCGTCAGGTACACTTCAGACACTCCCAGGTACAGCCAGACACTCCCAGTTACACTCCTGATAACTCCCAGGTGCACCTGTGACACTCCCAAGTGCACCCTCTGACACTCCCAGGTACACCAATCACACCCCCA